>NC_142795.1:56629188-56794830 GCF_049724085.1 Artemia sp. Qi Xiang Cuo | reverse complement strand
ATAGCCTATATCTAACCCGAACTCTGAATATATTTGGTCTGTGTTCTTAAAGACTATATCCAACAGAGTTAGAATGTCACTGGTCAAGTACAGTCTAAAATACTCCCACCCATTTGTACAATCCCCCTTGGACCACACCTTCTTGGCAAACTCATAGTCCTCGGCTCTGCATTCCCTGTTGGTCAGTGCATTGTAAAAAGCTTCAAATGGAGGTAGTTTCACCTCACTTAAGTGTGCGCCAGAACAGTAATAATCGTATGCGTATATACCTTTGCAGGTCAATAGGTCATACATTTCACTGTCTGGAAAGTGCTGTTTAAGCAAGGGAAAGCTATCAAAATTGTCGCTTTTTTGCACTTGAATCAATTGACTCAATGCCTTGGGAAAAAAAATAAAGGAATCTAAATAACTGATTTTATTCCAACACATACACTCATTATCCACTGCCTGCCATTTCAGTTCGAGAAGCAGCAACTTCTCAGCCGATTTGGGAATTATGTTGTAGATAAATGAACTATTTACCCATGGACAATCTACTCCCCCTCCCTCCCTATGCCTACGTGCCAGTGCCGGTAAAATAAATTTTAAATCATAATTAGAGTTGTGGATAAAACAGGAATAAAAAACTGCTTGCTAACGTTTAAGTTACTCTATTGATTCGCTACCCCCCTAAACTTGCTCCCCCCGAGTACATTTCCTGCCAAAAATGCTTCTGGCCTCTTACGGTTCCCCTCCCCCCTCTTTTCCCTTTAGCCTACTTTTCCCCCTCCTCTGCCATCTATCCCTGACCATCCCCCACTATTTTTTGATTTTTAATAGCGCTAAGATACTAATCGGACCACACCCTAGGATAAAGCGTATTTTTCAAAAGAGAAATAGCACCATTAGCCGTGCCAATCAGTTTAGTCAGTTCCTTGACCATGCACTCCCTCTCATCCAATGTTTCAACTATTTCTAACAACTGCATGGTGTTAGAATTGTCTCTTTGTGCGTGAGCGTAAGACACTGCAATAGCCCGATGTTCTTTGACTCGATTTGGATATTTAGGATCGATCATCTCCACCAGCTTAGCTTCACAGTCCCAAAATATTTTGTCGCACTGGAGAAAGGCGTTTTGAAAATATTTGAATCGAAGAATGACCTTTTTCCCAGAAATCATTTCCACTGTCTGATAGCCGTGCTAGCACAATGCATTAGGTGATCTCGCAGCTCTGTATCACTACGGAATTGTGACAAGCATGTTGGACAGTAGAAACGTACCCCTAGATGCCTACCACCCCCCCGAACTCTACTAATGTCTGTAATCGGATTAAAATGGCCACTTGAATTGGCAGGGTCACTAGGGGGCGTGCATAGAAACCAAACCCAGTGTCTGACCAAATCAATTGACGGGCCCCTTACGAGGAAGACCACTCCCTTCTTTTTTAAATGAGTCCCATCTTCAAATTCTGTTTCATATTGTACCACAGTAGCGCCGATATTTAAATGGGCATTAGCTCTTTCAAAAATGTCAATGGATCGAAGCGTTACTGGGTATTTCCCTTCTAAACAATAAAAATCTACAATGGGTAAAGCCGACCCTTCCTTCCCATGCACAGCCCAATCGTCTAAATTTGTCTTAGTTGCGTCCCGAGCTAGAGGCTCGTATGCTGATATGAGGAAAGCATATCTGAAACACTTTTGACCTGTTTCAAAACAGATCCGCTGGACACCACGACAACCTACTAGATCTGGATTATATTTTAAAATTGTATCCCTCTCAGACCTAGCCCCCCCCTCTTAAAATAAAATATTTCTTAAATTTACATATATTAGCACTTAAATTTTCAACAAAAAGAACTAGAGAGCCACTTCCATTTTCATTAAAGTTCTCAAGATGCGATATAATTTAATCTACCCAATCGATGAAAGCACCCTAAAATTTTTCAAAATTTAAATAAAGCAAACGTATCTCGGAATGTACTTAATGATAATAAACTTCACTTTTTCCCTCATATAAATAGAATGCTTTTAGAACAATAGAAGCCTTAATTAATTCCCTCCCCCATAATTGAATTTGATTCTCCAGAAGTGCACAAATTTTATCTACATATGCATGCACAATTTCTACAGGATCAAAAACAAATTTTCCCCCCATTAGTGAATTAAAGGGATCACCAAACGTCACAGTGAAAAGAACTATATTATTTAAAATTGTATTCGACAATTGAAAATCGGGGGTAGTTGTACCCCCCTCCCCCTCGGGGATATGACCCCTCCCCCAAGTTGGTCCATAAAATTTGGGAGATGTTTCAGTTCATTCAAATGAAGTGGAAGTAGGTTATAGGGGGCTAGAGGAGGAGGAGGGTTTCGTTTAAATTCCCGGGTAAAATCATCCAAAAGCTGCAATGTGTTTGGACTCAGCAAAGGTAAGTCCCCCTGCTCAACTGCGCTATAATCAACATTTAAAAAATCACCTAAAAAGTCATCAATATTGAAAGGTACTTCAATGCTATTGTCCCATGTTGAATTGTTGGGGGACTCCACGTGTGACTCCTCTTCTTCTCCAAATGACGAACAGGGGGGAGTTGGCGAGTAAGGAACCAGGACAATCTATAAATTAAAAAATAACTGATTTTCAAAGTGTTCAAATCACCCCTACTGTTTTTAAAATTTGGATTATTATTGACGTATTTTTTAAAACGTACTTAATAGTAGTAGTAGTAGTAGCAGTATGCACATAGTAGCATTTGGTTAATTCACTGTTCCCCACAACTATCGATATTATTAATGTTCCAATTTCCAACTTAATATAAGATATTTACAATATAAAACGCCGCTTTACATATAATTGACAATTTTATTTTGTTAAAACAACTCCACCCCTTCCCAATTTCCACTTTTAAACCCCCCCCCCCCCCGAGCCGGTCATCGCGGCGCTTCCCCCAACACTTCCCTGACTCGTGGCGCATCCCTGTGGCGCGTTCCTGACTCTTGGTACTTCTCGGGCCCATGATGCTTCCCCCGATGCTTCCCTAACCTTGCCCCACAGCGCTTCCTGACTCCACCGGCGCATTCCGGGCTCCGTGACTCCTATTCAGTTGCCCAATGTCCCAAAAACCGTATTGTAAGGTGGCATAAGTCATTTCGCCTACTTCCCGTACAGGTTGTCTAGGACTCCAAATGAGTCTAAATTATTTTTAATCTCGTGTCTGTTCTGTTTCCAAGCTTGTTCTCAGGAAAACAGTACAATTAAATTCGAGAACCGTTAATTCTTATTCAGGAATGTCTCTCCATCAAAATATTGGCAAGTTGATCTAGACAATCGATACGCAAATTAGAATTAGGCCTATGTGTAAGAGATTGCAATGCTATAATCTCTGTCCAACACAAATTGAGTGGGGGAAAAACATCTTTTAAAATCTATGAAATTTTAATTTTACAGTGTTGAAAAAAAAGCGAAAAGCGAAAAGATGGAGGAAATGGGTAGAAACTAATCAGCTTTTGAAAAAACCGTGGTCCTTACTTGATAGCCTCATAATAGAAAATTGTGTTTAAATAAAACGGCAGTTTATAACGCAAAGGCAGTTTTCTATGAGGAAATTATGTTCGGGATATAGTATCCTTTTTCGGCTTCACTACGACCCGATTAAGCAGACTGTTGAATGTATGCGATAACAGTGACCTGATTTAAAATGGGGAACAATGTCCTTTAATATCTCTGACATAATTTTACTGTGATGAAATAAATGGTTTACTTCTAGGCCACTTAAAACTATAATGTTCTAGCAAAAATAGCATTTTGTGATAAAAAGGTTCTCTAACAGTAAACTAGAAAATTAGCTAAAAATATTATTATGAGAAAGCGAAGATGTCTACAATGGAAAATTGGAAAGATTAGAAAAAGAGCGGTTAATTTGCAAAAAAATTACATTTAGATATGTAATAGGGGTTAATATCTCACAGAGATAAGTTTATATTGGGAATTGAAAAAGAAAAAAACATTGGAAGAAATAGATAGGTAGGAAAAAATGCTTACATTTGCATAATCCGTCTGGGCTTGGGTGCCCGAAGGACCAGGTAACGTGTGTTGGAGGGGGGGCGGGGCGGCAGCGCTATGTTCTTGCGCGGCTGGGCCGGCTATTTCACGATCTTGCGTAGCTTCGGCATTGTAGTTATCTACCCACTCTCTCTTTAACTTTCTGCCAGGCCGCATTGGGGCTGGCACTGATGGGGCTGCCTCACCCTCTCTGGCTTTCTTGGAAGGAGGGGGCACACATTCTTCATAATTTGCCTTAAAAAGAAGAGAAAAAATTAGTATCAAAATAATTTGCCCCTTTTTTTTTACAGAAAGAAAGTTAGTACCCTCATCCATATAATATACAGCAATCTCTTTTTGCTTAAAACTGTTTTAATTTGACAATCAAAACAAAACCCTTTGGCTAGACCGATAGCGTGAACACACCGGAAAAAGGGTGATAGCTAATTATAACCTCGCGTAGAGCACTATGTCAAAACCAGAGTGGGATTTTCATTAAAAATTGACAGAAGTCAATGGTCGCGTGGATATAGAAGGAAGGAATTTAACGAAATGGTATTTCTTTTTGCGAGAGTTTTGTTGTAAAACAGTGAGGGGGGGGGTTCGGTGGGGAGGGTAAAAGAAAATATTTTATGTATTTAATTTTGACGGAGAAACAGTTCCTTTTGACTTTGGCTGCCGCGCTCGTAAACACATAGGAAAATGGGTGTCAGCTAATTATAACCTCGCGCAGAGCATTATGTCAAAACCAGAGCGGCATTTTCATTAAAAATTGACAGAAGTCAATGGTCGCTTTTAGCTAGGATATAGAAGGAAGGAATTTAACGAAATGGTATTTCTTTTTGCGAGAGTTTTGTTGTAAAACAGTGAGGGGGGGGGCCAGGTTTTGAGGGTAAAAGAAAATATTTTATGTATTTAATTTTGACGGAGAAACAGTTCCTTTTGACTTTGGCTGCCGCGCTCGTAAACACATAGGAAAAGGGGTGTCAGCTAATTTTAACCTCGCGTAGAGCATTATGTCAAAACCAGAGCGGCATTTTCATTAAAAATTGACAGAAGTCAATGGTCGCTTTTAGCGAGGATATAGAAGGAAGGAAATTAACGAAATGGTATTTATTTTTGCGAGAATTTGATTGTAAAACAATGGTGGGAGGGGGTTAGGGTAAAAAGAATATATTTTATGTTTTCCATTGATTATAATGATGTTTATAAGGTTTGGGGGGGGATAGGTTTTGAGGGTAAAAGAAAATATTTTATGTATTTAATTTTGACGGAGAAACAGTTCCTTTTGACTTTGGCTGCCGCGCTCGTAAACACATAGGAAAAGGAGTGTCAGCTAATTTTAACCTCGCGTAGAGCATTATGTCAAAACCAAAGCGGCATTTTCATTAAAAATTGACAGAAGTCAATGGTCGCTTTTAGCTAGGATATATAAGGAAGGAATTGAACGAAATGGTATTTCTTTTTGCGAGAATTTGGGATTGTAAAACAATGGTGGGAGGGGGTTAGGGTAAAAAGAATATATTTTATGTTTTCCATTGATTATAATGATGTTTGTATGGTTTGGGGGGGGGGGTTTGGGGTAAAGGAATATATTTACGTTTTAGCTGAATATACTGGAGGATGTCCAAGGAAAATAATTTTATTTGAAAATGTACTAAAACGGAGCTTACATGGTAAATTGTAGTTGCCAAGGCTTCTAATTCATCAAATTTATCCATTGTTGTTTCCATTGTGTCACAATACTTTCTGATAATTTAATCACATTACATGTCCGTTATATACGAAATCTCAAGGGCGAATTGTTATGTAACGGGGAAAACCATATGTAACAAGCCCTCTGATTGGTTGAAAAGGGGGATGTAACTGACTCGCTGATTGGCTGAGAAGGAATCACGTGATCTAACTGTTTCCGGGAAACTCATAACATTTGGCTCGAGCAACAACAACAAATACTATTTCTGGATCATAACATTCACGATCGATTACGCAATCAAGTTCTCGGGAATTCACTTCCCCCTCGACTCCTAGATCAATAACATTGTTCCCCGTTAGAATTCAATGCGCATGTGCAACCTTCCTTCCGGAGTTATTACACATAGAAACAACAAATAAATCGATCTTGGAAAAAGAGGTCATTGAGCGATTACGTAATCTTTCTCCCTAGGGACTCTATGACCATATTGTTTCATAATTCCCCCTTCGTGAATCAATAATTCCCCCATCGATTATGTAAATAACCCCTCATGTCATTAAACGTGGCCAAACAACAACAGATCGATTGACCTTGACCCCCATTAGACTCGATCGATAATCCTTGAATAAATTATGTCCCGTCAGCATTAAACTAAATTGTAGATGGCAGCAGGGGTGGGCAATGGGGCTGGTACCCCCCATTCTACTTTTACTATGTATCTATATGAAGGTCTAGAATTGCAATGACATTTTCTGGTTATAATTGGACATGATATTGTAGCTTTTGTCGAAAATGGCAATTTATTTTAATATTTCAATCACTATGGCTGAGAGATAATTCTTTGCTATAAAATCAATACAACTGAGTAATAAAGGGGTCTGATGACCCAGACACTTTTCAATTTTAAAATATAATATATGCTATATTTTCATCATACCCCAAAGAAGCCAGAAGAATAGAAAAAGATTTGTTCTAGTTATGAAAGATTGCATCTTCTTTTGAGTACGTCCACATGGTAAACTTAAATATAATATGTTTTTCTGATTTATCCATACGTATTAGCTTTGAACAAGCAAATATTCAACAACGAAAAAGAAAAGCAGGGATAATTCCGTTTTGTCGTCGAATGTAATAGGAAGGCTTGTTGCCAAAAAGGTTTGTTGTCGTAGGCTGCTATAAAAACTTGTTCATCTTGCGTTTGCGTTTTTCTTCATAGAAACAAGGGTGTTTCCCAACCTAATTAAACTTGCTCATCCTTTTATAAAAGGGAATAGCCAATCTCCACGTGTTATATATTCTTCCCATGGATACGGTGAAAAAAAAAACTAACAAGAAGTAATTATGCTCAAAATGAAAATGAAATACTGCGGAGCTATTCAATTTCCTAAAGGAATTTTGGAGATAAAATATTTTAATCGTAAGAAACAAAAGTTTTTCTGTCCTCACTGCTGAGGGCTCATCGACCTTCTGGAATCTCGCATACCAGGTGTCTCGTGCCAAGTATGACGGAACTGTTACAACCATGGCGGAGACTGTGCCATGCTTGGTGGAACTGTGTGGCACACCGTGTGGCAGAAAACGGGTAACACCATGCTTATTGTTTGTTAGTTCTCGAAAAAAAATTCACATTGCTTATTTTATTTGAACGTTTGTTAGAGCTATGCACCAGCAATGGCTCTAGAGAATCTTTATCTTTTTTTGCTAGATAGAATATGTTCATTTAAGCGTTTTTCCCCTTTTTATTTAGCATGCAATGAAAATTTAACTTTTGTATTTTCTTTTCAGCTTAAATGCTAGATGCAAGCAAATAATGTGATGTGACTACGATCTCTTAGATATTGAAGTTTTTTGCTTTTATACTAATTTCATAATTTTTGATCCTTGGTAATTTGAGGCGAAAGCGATCACTACTTTTTATTCGATGAGACATTTTCGACGCCTAAACTACAAATCATAATGTGTTTACCACCGATCGTTTTAAATTCGTTCCATAACACAGTGTTAGAGTTACACGAAATATACTTTTATTTTCACAAAATGCCCTTCTATCAAAGCGCCAGTTTTCTTGTTTTTCTCTTCAAGTTCTGTATTTTACATATCTTGCAGATCATAGGCAGCGCAATAGCGCTGCATAAGTAAAGAACGATGTTGGCACAATGTATTGTTTTTTTTTCTAGACCACATCATATCGAAGGAGTTGTCGTAGAAACTTCAAAAAGAGCTCATTCCATTGGAAATTGGAATGGCTAGTACCCTTTTTAATAGTCGAAAGTGATTGGAAGACTCCACGCCCATCATTTCCCCAAAAACACTCCAATCAAAATTTTTAGATAGCCATTTTGTTCAACGTAGTTGATTTCAAGATAGAAAGTATGCTTTTGAGGAGGACACTCCCCCCACAGCCCACAGGGCAAATGTTGTAAGTTATGTCCTGGGGGCAATAAGGTTTTTATGGAAAGCTTTGTAGTAGAAACTTCAAAAAGGGCTCATTTGATTGGAAATTCAGAGAGCTAGTACACTTTTTAATAGTTAAAAGTTATTGTAGGGTAGCTAATCCCTCTTTCATGTCCACCAATTCCCCAATTACATTCAATCAAACTTTTGGAGATAGGCATTTTGTCCAACGTAATTGAAAAGTCTGGAAATTAAGTATTTGAGGATGACAACCCTCCCCCCCACAGCCCTCAGGGCAAATGTTGTAAGTTATGCCCTGGGGGCGTAAAAGGTTTTTATAGAAAGTGTTGTCGTAGAAACTTCAAAGAGGGCTCATTCGATTAGAAATTGAAATGGCTAGTGCCCTTTCTAATAGTCGAAAGTGATTGGAAGGCATCTAACACTTCTTCCACGCCCACCATTTCCCCCAAAATATCCAATAAAAAGTTTGGGATAGCCATTTTGTTCAACGCAGTTGAGAGTTCTGGAAATTGTATATTTGAGCTGGACACTACCCTCAGAGTCTTCAGGGCAAAGGTTATAAGATACGCTCTGGGGGCATATAAGGTTTGTATTGAAAGCCTTGTCGTAGAAACTTGAAAAAGGGCTCATTCCATCGGAAATTCAAAAGGCTAGTGCTCTTTTCAATGGTCAAAAGTGATTGGAGGGCAACTAGCCCCCCTCTCACGCTCCAAACACATCCCAAACACAAGCTTATCCAATCAAAATTTTTAGATAGCCATTTTGTTCAACGTAGTTGAAAGTTTTAGAAAATATGTCTTTAAGTATGAAATCCCCCCCCCCCAAAGCCCTTAGGACAAGGGCTGTAATTTATGCCCTAGTGGCATATAAGGTTTGTATTGAAAGCCTGTCGTAGAAACTTCAAAAAGGGCTAAGTTATCTTTGAGCAGGACACTACCCCCACAGTCTTCGGGGCACGGGTTATAAGTTACGCCCAGGGGGCGTATAAGGTTTGTATTGAAAGTCTTGTCGTAGAAACTTCAAAACGGGCTCATTCGATTGGAAATTCAAAGGGATAGTGCCCTTTTTAATAGTCGAAAGTAATTGGAGGGCAACAAACCCCCCTCTCACGCACACCATTCCCCCAACCACATACAATCATAATTTTGAGAGCCATTTTTCTCAACGTAGTTGAAAGTTCTGCAAATTAGCTCTTTGAGAATGACAAACCCCCCAAACCCCTCAGGACACGGGTTGTAATTTATGCCCAGGGGGGGGGGGGGCAAATAAAGTTTTTATAGATAGCATTTTCGTATTTTCGTATAAAACTTCAAAAAGGGCTCATTCAATTGGAAATTCAAAGAACTAGTGACCTTTTTAATAGTCGAAAGTGATTGGAGCGCAACTAACCCCCCTCTCACGCCTACCATTTTCCCAAACACGTTCAATCAAAATTTTGAGATAGACATTTTGTTCAACGTCGTTAGAAGGTCCGGAAATTATGTCTTTGAGGATGAAATTCCCCCTACAGTCCTCACGGAAATGGTTGTAAGTTATGCCCTGGGGGCATATAAGGTTTTTATAGAAAGCGTTGGTGTAAAACTTCACAAAGGGTTCACTGTATTGGAAATTGAAAGAGCTAGCGCTCTTTTTAATAGTTGAAAGTAATTGGAGGGTAACGAACCCCCCCCCCCCCTCTCGTGCCCACCATTTCCCCAAACACATGCAATCAAAATTTTGAGATATTCATTTGTTCAACGTAGTTAAAAGTTCTGGAAATTAGGTCTTTGAGGATGATAACCACCTCAAAGCCCTCAGGGCAAGGGTTGTAAGTTATGCCCTGAGGAAATATAGGGTTTTTATAGAAAGTGTTGTCGTAGAAACTTCAAAAAAAGATCATTTGATTGGAAATCGAAAGGGCTAATGCCGTTTTTAAAAATCGAAAGTGATTAGAGAGAAACTGAACCCCTCTCACGTCCTCCATTTCCCCAAACACATTCAATTACAATTTTCGATGCACTTGTAAAAAGAGTGACTTTTTCTGCACTATTGCTGCGATGCACTATGCAACCTTCGATGCACTTGCAAAAAGAGTGTCCTTTTCTGCACTATTGCTTGTAGCCAGTGCCATGGAGCAAGCTGCCTCAACGTTTCTTTGGACCATTATACTCTCAATAACCAATGTGATTAAGCCAAATTTTGTGTCTTATTCAATAGCTTTTTAATCAAAACTAAGTTACAGGTTATGTTAGAGTCATATCGTTCTTTTAGAACCATTTGAACCTGTATGGTTCTTTTAGAGTCATAGCTATCGAAAGAGAAATTGTGATTGAAGTATTCCTGTTTGCTATTTTTTGCTTTAGTTTTTACTTTTCATGCTTATTTTACAATAATAACAGAATTTGTCAAATCCCGGAATGAAGTTAAGAATGGCAATTCTCCTATGTTCTCACCCCCTCCCACTGATAAAGGTTGAGGGTAGGGTGAAAATATGAGTGCGAGAGTCACTACACATCTTAGAGAGAATTCAAAGAAAATCTTCTGTTCAGATTTGCACTCTTTAACCTTAACGAAAAGAAGAAACTTCAAGCAAATAAAATATCGTTATAAGTAAAATTATCCCCCCTCCACACTTCTGAAGTTGGGATGATACTAATAGAGAGAACAAATATTAGTTCATATTTGAGTTCAAAGGCGTGAAATTCCAATGAAGGACCGTTAAAACCAACAGTAGACTCATAGCAAAAAAGGGAGCTGTGAGCCCCATTTGACCTCGCTTAGGGTGAAAATAGGGTACGAATTGACTGAATTTTCCGATTATAATGCTATTTTCGGTCTCCCCGGACTTGAATTAATGGGGAGAGACCTTTCAATTATATATTGTTAAATTATTTATTATATTATTATAATAACACAAATGGTATTTTTACACTTTCTGACCTCACCTAGGGTGGAAAATCGATATGTAATGACGGATTTTTTAACACTGGTGTAATTTTTGGTCTCCCTAGACTTTTCTTGATAGAAAATGACCTTTCAATCCACCAAATACTTACAAATTAAAATTCTTTTTCTCATCCCCCCCTCCCCCCTCTGGCCTCGCTTAGGGTAGAATTTGGTTATTAAGTGATGGAGTCTTATAATTTCGATGACATTTTCAGTCTCCCAGAACTTGAATTGATAGGAAATGACCTTTCAATCCAGAAAATCATTGCAGAAATTTAAGTTCGAGACCCCTCCCCCCTCATCACGGGTGCATGTTTATTTGTTGTTGTTTTTTATCTTCAGGGGTGATATTATTTAGACAATGGTTCTAGAATATCGGGGAGGGCTCATTCGAACGGAAATTAAAAATTCTAGTGCCTTTTTTATGTAACCAATGAGATTGGAGGGTAGCTAGCCCCCTCCCACGCCCCTTATCCCCCAAAGCCATCCAATCAAATTTTTGAGATAGCCATTTTGTTCGGCATAGTTAAAAAGTATAATAACTTTGTCTTTGGAGATAATATACCCCCCCCTTAACCCTTGGGGAAAGTTCTTTAAGTTATGAAATTTGCCCATTATTCACGTAGGGTATTTGTTATTGGGAAGTATCCGTACATTTTTTGGTTGGGGGTGAATTTTCTGATGGGGAGATTTTTCACGAGGAGAATCTTGCATGGGGAGGGAATGTTTCGGGGGGCGGGTAAACTTTTCGGGGGAAATCTCATACTCTTACACTAATTTTTCATTGTTTTCATATAAGTGCGCTTATATGTCCATTGACATAAAAAAAAATCCTTGACATTTTCCATCACATTATCGTTGCACTACAATCCGGAAAAGCCCTTATTCTTCTTTTCGGATTTTCTCTAACACTTCCCGTAAAATTGAACAAAATGGTCTATGAACTGCTCTGATATTGGTTAATGAAGCGTTTATTAAACAAAAGTTTGAAATCTCGTAAATAGTAAAACAATACCAAGACATTTCAAATATAAATTTCATAAATTGGCCAAGATAGATTACTACCCATGCTATCAAAGTCTAAAAATTTGTAAATATGATAACTATTCTAAATGAATTTGATTAGATTGATCTTTTCTGCGAATAAAATAAGGAAAATTTCCAGAGTCTAGTTAAAACAGCCAATGTGTCATTATATTAATCACGAGGTTCTCCTTTATCCACTAACTTTCCTAAGGTCTTTTTTTCTTTTTTGATGGCATGACACTCATCCAAAGGAAGAATTACTGACCAAGAATTCATCTCCTTTCTTACTGTGAAAATAAAAAAAAACAGGTTTTTTTTAACTGAAAGTAAGGAACGACGTTAAAACTTAAAACGAACAGAAATTATTCCTTATATGAAAGGGGCTGTCCCCTCCTCAACGCCTCGCTCTTTAAGCTAAAGTTTGACTTTCTCACAACTCTATTTTTTTTAAACAATAAAAAACTTTAGCGTAAAGAGCGAGGCGTTGAGGAGGGGACAGCCCCTTTCATATACAGAATAATTTCTGTTCGTTTTAAGTTTTAACGTCATTCCTTACTTTAAGTTAAAAAAAACTTGTTTGTTTTATTTAATTTTTGAACGTTTTTGAATTAATGCAGGTTTTGATTTTGGCTCTCTGTACATGAATAATTAAAACGAAATTTCCATATTAATTTTTCTTTTATTTGGCTAAATGGCTTTCTCGAAACTTGTTTAATTTTATTTACGAACGTTTTTATTAGTAATATATATACGTGACTTACGAATTAACTTACGTAACAAACTTCTATATTCATAGATTTTCAATACGTATATTAGGGGGTTCGCCCCCTAGTCAATACCTTGTTCTTTAAGCTAAAGTTCGAGTTTTGTTCCGATTCTTTAAAAATGACCCCTTAATCACAAAGGCCGTTAATTAGAATAAATAGCTCTTATGAAAGTACTAAAAAATCTTTGGCTTAAAGAACGAGGTATTGACTAGGGGGTGAACCGAAACATATACCTAATATTTTCTGTTTGTTTTAAGTTTTGATGTTGCTCCTTACATTCAGTTGAAAAACTTGTTTTTTTTTAATTTAATTTCTGATCTCTTTCTTCAATAATGCTGGGAAATCCTTCACCCCCTTCATAGCAATGTCCCTTCCCCCATGAAAACTTACTTCATGGAAAGATCCTGCCGTATAACCCCCGACCCCCCCCCCCACCTACCAGAAAAAATCCACCCTGAAAACGTCTGTATACTTCCCAATAACGAATACTATATGTTAACATTGGGTAAGGTTCATAAATTTCAGCCCTCCCCCCGGGGACTTCGGGGGATTAAGTCATCCTAAAAGACATAGTTATCATATTTTCGACCATGCTGAACAAAATGGCTATCTCAAAATTTTGATCGGGTGACTTTGGGGAAAAAATGAGTGTGGGAGGGGGCCTAGTCGCCGTCCATTTTTTGGTCACTTAAAAAGGGCACTAGATCTTTTAAACACGCATCCGTGATCTTTCTTCTGGCAAAAAATGCAAAATTCCACCTTTTTGTAAATAGGTGCTTGAAACCTCTACAGTGGGGTTTTTTGATACGCTGAATATGATGGTGTAATTTTCATTAAGGTTCTTTATTTTTTATGGGGTCTGTCCCCCTTTTTTCTAAAATAAGCCAAATTTTCTCAGGCGCGTAAGACTGCGTTGATGCGTAAGACTAAACATGATGAAACTTATATATTTGAAATCAGAATTAAAATCTGATTCTTTTGATGTATCTATTGGTATCAAAATTCCGTTTTTTAGAGTTTCGGTTACCATTGAGCCGGGTCGCTCCCTACTTACAGTTCGTTACCACGAACTGTTTGATTAAATAAAAAAACCAAGTTTTTTAACTGAAAGTAAGGAGCGACTTTAAAACATAAAACGAACAGAAATTATTTCATATATGAAAGGGGCTGTCCCCTCCTCAACGCCTCGCTCTTTACGCTAAACTTTTTAGTTGTTTAAAAAAATAGAGTTGTGGGAAAGTCAAACTTTAGCTTAAAGAGCAAGGCGTTGAGGAGGGGACAGCCCCTTTCATACAAGGAATAATTTCTGTTCGTTTTAAGTTTTAATGTCGCTCCTTACTTTCAGTTAAAAAATACTGTTTTCTTTATTTAATTTTTGAACGTTTTTGAATTAATGCAGGTTTAGATTTTGGCTCACCGTAAATTAATATTCAACACCAAATGTGTATATTAATTTTACCTTTATTTGGTTAAATGGCTTCCTCGAGCGTTGTTTAATTTTATTTACGAACGTTTTTATTAGTAATAAATATACGTAACTTACGAACTAACTTACGTAATGAACTTCTATTTTCATATATTTGTAATAAATATTTTAGGGGTTTTCCCCCTATTCAATACCTCACTCTTTATGCTAAAGTTCGTATTTTGTTCCAATTCTTTAAAAATGACCCCTTAATCACAAAGGCTGTTAATTAGAATAAATAGCTTTTATGGGAGTACTAAAAAATCTTTGACTTAAAGAGCGACGTATTGACTAGGGGGCGAACCCAATCATATACGTAATATTTTCTGTTCGTTTTAAGTTTTGATGTTGCTGGTACTTTCAGTTGAAAAACTTGTTTTTTCTTTATGTAATTTC
The DNA here is from genome assembly GCF_049724085.1 of Artemia sp. Qi Xiang Cuo. Classification (NCBI taxonomy): domain Eukaryota; kingdom Metazoa; phylum Arthropoda; class Branchiopoda; order Anostraca; family Artemiidae; genus Artemia; species Artemia sp. Qi Xiang Cuo. Next base: position 56,780,122 of record NC_142795.1, on the reverse strand, counting down.
TGATTTTTTTTTTAAATAATGCTGGGAAATCCGGCACCCCCTTCATAGCAATGCCCCTTCCCGCATGAAAAATTCCTTCATGCAAATATCCTCCCACATAACCCCCGACCTATCCCCCCCCCTCTACCAGAAAAATCTCCCCTGAAAACGTCTGTATTCTTCCCAAAAACCAATACAATATGTTAACATTGAGTAAACTTTATAACTTTCAGCCCTCCCCCCAGGGACTTTGGTGGATTAAGTCATCCTAAAATATATAGTTATCATAATTTTGACCATGCTGAACAAAATGGCTATCTCAAAATTTTGATCGGGTGACTTTGGGAAAAAAATGAGCCTGGGAGGGGGCCTATATGCCCTCCATTTTTTTGGTCACTTAAAAAGAGCACTAGAACTTTTAATTTTCGTTCCAATGAGCCCTCCCACGATATTCTAGGACAACTTGGTCGATACGATCACCCCTGGGAAAACAAAAACAAACAAGGAACAAATAAACACGCATTCGTGATCCTCTACAATAGCTTGAAACCTCTACAGTAGAATTCTATGATACGCTGAATCTGACGGTGCGATTTTCATTAAGGTTCTATAACTTTTAGGGGGTCTGTCCGCCTTTTTTCGAAAATCAGCCAAATTTTCTCAGGCAACTTTTGATGGGTACGACTAAACTTGATGAAACTTATATATTTGAAATCAGCATTAAAATCTGATTCTTTTGATGTATCTATTGGTATCAAAATATGTTTTTTAGAGTTTCGGTTACTATTGGGCAGGGTCGCTCCTTACTTACAGTTTTTTACCACAAACTGTTTGAAAAAAAAAGAATAATACAGAAATTTTCTTTTCAGCAAAATGTTTTTTTTTGTGCAAAAAAAGTCAGTTTTCAAACTTATGGCAACTCCCTCATTAAGCCCATTGCTGGCCTGCCTTCTCCAAGGAGACCTTTAGTCAAAAGATTAGATATAATATTAGTTCATAATATATCCCTAGCACATACTTGCTAAAGCAGAAAAGGAAAAGTTTTGAATAAATCGGGGGAAACGGATGAGAACTTCAATTTCTATGACTTTTGAAACCAGTCATATTTGAGTCTCTCTTTGGAAAATTCTGACAAGTTTGGTAATCATATCACAAAATTTGGCTTACCTATCACGTCCGAACTCGTTCCAATGTACTATAGATATGCTTATTAAGGTCTTCATAGTGTCCTATTGAAATCGGCAGAGGCTGAGAATGGAAGGGAGAAACCGCTGCTCGACCCCTTCCCCCTTGAGGAAGATAATATCTCAACTTAGACCATTTCCACTTGTCCTCCGAAATGATTATTGGCACTGTTCGTAAAAGCTTACGCAGATCAGAATCACTGTCCCGTACTTCCTCGATAACAAGAACAATAATCCTGTGAGGGTGCTTCAATGACATTTCTATTAGCATTGATTTTATTCCCGGTCGATACCATTCACTTTGAATGTAATTATTAGTTAGAATAATCATTATGATTTTAGATGTATTTTCGGCCATGTAGACGCTTTCACCGATAAATCCGGCATTTAATTCGCGATGCTGCATGCACACTCGGTAACAGCTTTCGTTCAGCTCTTTGAGCTCTTCGTAAACTAGATTTTCGTCTTTAACACTGTAGTTGATAAATACATCAAACATTTTATTTTGTTGGGAGCATCTTTTGCACTTTGAAATGCGATATCCTGTCAATCCATATATTTTGTAATAAAGGCTTTGTCTCTTGCAAAAAGCGAACAAAATGAGAAATAGGACAAGGCCGGTTAAGACGATTAAGCCAAATAGCAAAAGTGAATATTTTCTAACTAGTTTCAAAATTGATATGAACGAAACATCATCGTTGTTTAAGCATGTGTAATTCCAGCTTATATACTCCTTTGTATTTGTGAGACAGAGGACTTCTGAGACATCACTAATTTTTACATTGTTTTGAGCTATCCAAATTTGAAACTGTGTCATAAACGAACATTCACATGACCATGGATTATTATGAATATGAATCTCCAGTATGTTAGTTTTTGATAACTCCCAAAATGAAAACTGCCTTATTTTATTGCCCTGTAACTTTAGTGATTCAAGATTTGGTAGCATGCTAAATGAACTGGTTTCAATATATTCTATTCTGTTAAATTGCAAATGAAGCGACTTAAGGCCTTCTAGATTCTCAAATTCGTAACCATTGAGCCGAGTGATTAGGTTATTTTCTAGATGCAACTCGACTAGTTTCTTCAATCCAGAGAAAATGTTTCTTGGGATCACAACTGTCCCAGTAGAATTGAGAAACAAACGAAGCATATTTTTCCTTCCGAGAAAACTGTGGCCAAGAAGATGCTCAATGTTGTTACCATCCAATCTTACTTCAGTTGCGTCCATGGGAATTCCACTGGGAACAAATTTATGACTCCTAAATGAACAATCAACAATATTGCTTGTCCAAGATGAGTCATGGGCACAAGTACAATTTACTGGACAACTCATTTCACAATCACATGCTTCAAAATCACAACAATGACAAAGGGCAAAACAGTGTGATATATACTCGCATAAAAAGCTTTCTTTGGATATAAGAGGTATAAGACCCCCTTTTGTGATGCATTCAATATCGTAATAATCAGCCACCAGGGGGTATAGGGAACTTCCATTCACATGTAATAGCCACTCCATCCTGCAGTCGCAATTAAAAGGATTCGAAGCAATGAAAAAACGAGAGCGGCGTGCCTCAGGATGAATGCGCAATGAGGCTGGTTCTAATTGACGAATTAGGTTTTTTTGTAAATTCACCAACTCCAATAATTTTTTGTCGGCAAAAGTATGCTGTTCCACTTTGCTAATGTGGTTATTAACAGCTATGAATGTTCTTATTGATTTTGGGACTGAAAAGGGGCTTATCGTTGTAATCCTGTTGTGGCTAACATCCAAGTATTCAAGCCCATTTTGTTCTACATTGTAAGAGTTATCTAACGTAGGAATGTTATTATGCTTCATATCTAACCCGAAAAGTTTAGGAGGAATATATGAATAGTCAAAACTGTCAATTTGATTATCAGATATGTTCAACCAAGTTAAATTATGCAACGGCTTGAAAAGCCCATTCAAGCTTGTAATTTGATTCCCTTCCAAATTCAGTGCTTCTAAACCCGGCACGAACTCAAAAACTTGGTTTTCTAGGTAATAAAGGGCATTTCTTTCTAAATTTAAAACTTTTAAGGACCGGAGATTCTCAAATGCACCTGTCTCTATTTCATGCAGAAGGTTCTCACCAAGTTTTACAGTATGCAACGCTGAAAGACCACTAAATGAATTATTTCTAAGCTCTTCAAATTTATTACTTCCAAGATCTAATGTTCTGAGGCGCACTAAAGTTTTCAGTGAAGGAGGAATGTCTTTTAAGCGGTTACCGTACAAAACCAGCTTTTGCAGGCTGGTAAGACTCCGGAAAGAGTCTGGATGAATATAAGAAATACGGTTAAATTCAAGCCTAAGAGCATTAAGGACACGGAGACCCTCAAATGACGTAGCCTCAAGCTTTCCCAATCTATTTCCACTGAGAGATAAAATGTGCAAGTTTGTAAGACCATTGAATGACCCAGATGGAATTCTTTCAATCTTATTTCTGTCAAGATGGAGGATCTGTAAACTCCTTAGATTTCTGAAAACTCCTTGGTCAATATCTGTCAAAGCATTCCCTGATAATCTCAGCACTAATAGACGATACAGCTTCCTAAATGAGTTTTCTGTCAGCGTCCTAATTTTATTATCTGTGAGATCAAATATGAGAAGCTTATCCAAAGAAGTAGAACCGATTTCTTGCAAGTAATTATGAGACAGATTAAGCACTTTTAAATTAACAAGAGAGTCAAACAAATTAGAGTCAGCTCCTGTGATATTATTGTACGATAGATCTAGTGATTCTAGTAAGCTTAGCTCTCGAAAGCTTTCTGTGTCAATCATTAGTAAAGCATTGTTTGACAAATTAAGAGATGACAACCTGTTAAAATTTGAGAACGAATGAGTTTTCAGCACAGATATTTTGTTGTGAGATAAATCAATACTTTCTAAGCGGTTTTTGCAGTCGCTACCGATTGTAAAGTCGTCTACTCCTGCCAAACTGTTGAATGACAAGTTAAGATGTTTTAAATTACTTGTTCTGCACAGAGCTGAACCGGGAAATAAAACTAAACCATTGAAAGATAGGTCGAGTTTCTCTAGCGACTCAAGTCCAAAAAATGAATCAACAAATAAATGCAATCCAATAGTAGAAGCCCAATCACCGTTATAGGAATTAATCTTCAAGTCTTTGAGTAAATAGTTTCCACTGAAAGAGTTTACACTAATTGAAGCAAGCTTACAGCTGCTTACATCTAAGCTTTGAAGTCTTCCAAGATGAGAAAACAATTTTGACTCAAAAGAGCTCAATATTCTTTGGGAAGAGCAATCGATTTTCAAGGATCCATTAAATGAACTTTTAATGAAAGACGTGTCGACGTCGTCAAGCGAACCCAGCCTACAATAAATTGAGGTTTTTGAGACATCCTTGCAAGGTGTAGCAGGGGATTTGGCTACTAGCACCACAGTTATGATTAATGACCATGCTCTTCTAAAGTTTCCATCCATGATTCATTACAAGAGGCAAGGCATTCTCAGGTTTCTGTGGGTAAAAAAAGGAGTTATTTTCATCAAAGTCATAAAGATCTATCATTATGATGACATAAAATAAACAGCCTAAAGAGACGTAACAATACAAATCTATGCATATAAATATATATATATATATATATATATATATATATATATATATATATATATATATATATATATATATATATATACCTTTCACAAACTAGGAACAATAGTCAAACTATTTATCTAACATGGTAAGGATCATGCACATAAGCATACATTTATGTTAGGAGTGGGGAACACATTATGGGGTTAGAGTAAATTAAAAAAAAAATCTACAGAGATGACGTACCTATACAAAACGATAGAAAATCATATACATATAAGAATACATAAGCAAAATAACTTCAAGTGGAAGCAAAGACGCGGTCCCTTTTTCATCAGTGGAGGACTCGGTAAAAAATCATATATTGAGTTAATTGGGTGTAATTGTGAAAAACTGAAATGTGGTAAACATTGAAGCTCCAAGCTCCCCTTCTCCATTTTCATACGTTCTCATCTATTGTTATTGGAGCAATAGCGCTAAGGACATTCCGAATTTACCAAGAGTTTTGGAACAGCCCACCTTGTTTCATAAATTAAAATTAAAGAAACTTTACCTTGATTTAAACCCTCTAAACACACACACACACAAACTGAGCAAGAAACCCCAGAAATCAGATCATAATTCAAAAAAAAAATGGAGGGGGAGGGGATAAAATCACAATCGCTTAGAGAAGGAATAAGAAGCCTCTGGACCTACCCCTTCCAAGATATGGGTATTTTTACATTTTTTTTTCTATTATTTCAATGAGTCTCCTCAAATGTTTATTGTGTTGATTCAACCTTTTGGATTTCGTCGCCTGTTTTGATCCACCCGTTTGAATACTTTCTTGTTGAAACCCCCAGAAATCGGATCCTCATTCAAAAGAAAATTGGAGGGGGAGGGGGGGATGGTAAAATAATAAATGCTTACAGAATGAATAGGAAGCATCTGCACCCACCCTATCCAAAATACTATTATTTTTACGACTTTTTGTTTTATTTCAATTCATATCCTCAAATATCCATTGTATTGATTAAACCTTATGGATTTCATGGCCTGTTTTGATCTACCCGGTAGAATACTTTGATATATTTGGATACTCTCAGAATTGTGGTCATACCAAAAAATATTCCTGATAAGGCCGTATCCAAGGGGGTAGAGGATTTGAACCCCTCTCGAAATGATTGTCTGACTCGTAAAAAGGTAACAAAAACGGATATAAACACATTTTTTATGCGTTTTTTCAGTTTTTTTGTGTACCCCCTCCAAAAAATCCTTATATAAAACACCCCCCTCCCCACACACACAAAAAAAAATCGTGGATATAGCACTGATTTCGGGTCACTTTCTCTGAAATAAAATATATTTCAGGTTTTTCTGATTTTGGCATATGGGCAAGAGAATTCAAATGAGTAGTGGCCTTTATAAGTGTGATCCAAATAAAACAAATACGTGCAAATTAACTGACAGATTTAAAATATCATACAAAAATTGTAAAAAGTTTCAAAATTTGGGAGAGAGGCTCGGGCACGAGCTAAGTTCCCCTTGTAAATATGCCTGTCCTTAAAGATCAAATAACATGGAATTCCATCCTGATTCTATGTAAACAAACTCGCAAGCAGGAATTATTTTGAGAGACTTCATTTCGGGGGGGGGGGATCAGATTTCGTCAAAACAGAAAAGAGCAAAACAACAATTATATGAATAAAAAATACAATAATTAGGAAATTAACTGGTAAGTGACTAGGCCCTGAAGCTCTTTTTCTCTATTTTCTTACATACATGCTTGTTGTGCTCCCATATTCAATCTTACGGCTCTTAGAAAATTTTCCCGTCCTGGAACTACATTTCGACTTGTTTAATAGCTCCCTGTCCTGTACTTTAACTTAGAACTATATATAGTGCATTTAACGAACTTGTTAAGATTCAGGTGTGGAGGAAGGGGGTCTGATTGCACCAGGCTAGTTTTCGCTTGCACGCTAAGGCTTAGCTCATTGCTGCCTCAAGTCACCAATAAAAGCGTTTTCGTAACGACTTAGGACTTGACTGTTTTTTGTTTTTTTTGCAATGAATTATTTCACAGTCTAAATTTAGGTCGTTTTTGCACCAGTTTAGAATGTAAGTCATTTTCGCACCAGTTTAGAACGTGGGTTGTTTTTGCACCAGTTTAGAACGTGGGTCTATCTTGCAACAGTTTAGAACGTGGGTCGTTTTGCACCAGTTTATAACGTGGGTCGTTTTTGCACCAGTTTAGAACGTGGGTCGTTTTTGCACCAGTTTAGAACGTGGGTCGTTTTTGCACCAGTTTAGAACGTGGGTCGTTTTTGCACCAGTTTAGAACGTGGGTCATTTTTGCACCAGTTTAGAACGTGGGTCGTTTTTGCACCAGTTTAGAACGTGAGTAATTTTCGCACCAGTTTAGAACGTGGGTCGTTTTGGCACCAGTTTACATCGTGGGTCGTGTTTGTACCAGTTAAGAAAGTGGGTCGTTTTTGCACCAGTTTAGAACGTGGGTCGTTTTTGCACCAGTTTAGAACGTGGGTCGTTTTTGCACCACGGCAGCGAATTCCATGTGCATAAGCAAAATGAGTGGCCATTGATGATACATATCAAAATTTCTTGTATTATTCTGTTTTAACATGGTGCTACCATCTTTTCTACTAAAATAAAATGTATTTGGAAGGAATGTACTCTCCGCATAATTTGGGGCCCTTTCCTGGAAGCTGCGGAAGAATTGCGGACAACATTGCATATTTCTGAGCCTTTCTATACTTCTAAAAGAATGGCTACATTTATATTCTGATCCAAATACCTCAAGGTGTCTAAGGATGTCCTTAGGGGCAAAAAAAGGCACATGATAGGGTTTCGTTGCCCTCCTATAACTTTCTTCTATAATTTTCAACTGCTATAAAGGAAATCTAGCTTCAGGTTTTCGATCGAAGGAGCCCTTCCCAAGTTTCTAAGATATATCACCTGAACAAAAAATATATCACCTAGTCCAAACAAGCGTCTTCCATCATTACTATAGGATAATAGTCCCCCCCACTAAAAAAACAACAAAGAAACAGACAAAATTAAGTTGATGGAGACTTCTTGGGCAAATCGTTAGAACACTTTCCTCGTGATTTGTTTTATTTTTTCTTGTTTCTTTTTTGTAACAGATATGTTTGGTGAGGTGCAGTATTTTATGGAAAAGATGCTGCACGGGGTGTTGGTTGTCACTGGAGGCCCTGAAAATTTTATTCTAAGTTTATTGATGCTTCTAAAATTCATTAATTTTCAGTTTTCCTTCACTCTTTGGTCCTTTTTGCTCCTATATTATCTATTCATGTCGAAAAATGAAGATCACCGCCACTTTATTTAGGGGATTTCATTTTATGGGAGGGGGGTTAGCTCTGGTCAAAAAAGTAAAAGAGGAAATTATGCAAAAATTAACGATAGCGTGTAGAAAAATATAAGAATTTAGTACATTAAGCGGTAAGTACCTGGGCCCTAACCCCCTCTTCTATATTTTCTTGCTTACAACCTGTTCTGCTTCTGTATTGAATCTTTGCCTCTTAGACAAGTTACCCGTTCTGTTTTAAAAGGAACTACATTTTTACTTGTTTATTTAATTTTATCTTAATTTATATATATATATATATATATATATATATATATATATATATATATATATATATATATATATATATATATATATATATATATATATATATATATATATATATATATATATATATATATATATATCGATAAGGGATGTTTGTTAGTTTGTTATAAGGGAACATATTTTTAAATGTTTTGCTATAGCCTATATTCTAAATGAAAAGAAGGCAAGACGAATCTTGCATTCTTTGCCATTTCTTCTTATTCAGTATCTTGTTTGCAAAAATATTTAATCTAATCAATATAAAAACTAACTCTTACTTTCACTTCGGTATAGGTATTCCTTTCGTTCACAATTATCTATATGTTTCTCTTTCTAAGCTGCTAATTCTATTGGCAGTTTCTTACTACCGACAAAATGCGACAGGGAGCAGGGTAATAAACAAAACTCAAAGAGATAGAGAGCAGGCTCCGTAGGGCGCTTTTGTGGATATGTATGAGCACCCTCTCCCCAATAAGGACGCTTAGGAGATTTTCTTGTTAAGCTTTGGACCACTGAGGCTTTGTATTCATAAAATGAGTCTCTAGTAAAGGCAAATTGTCTCTTAGTTAATATTTGGATGGCATCCAATGAATCCAAAGATTTGCTTTTTGAATTGCCGTCAGTGCCGATCTGTTCTAGTTTGATCTACACAAATTCTATACTTTGTTTTTTATTACTTTGGGCTACCTGAAGAAAAATTCAATGTTAATGACACCTCACAGTGGAAGGTACAAGGGAGGGAATCTTTGTCTCTGTTTTATTCCCCAGGGTAGTATTGAAACGGTACCTTAAAATATATACCGATTAGGATATTTTTGACGGTTCTTTTTATGTACATTAATTCAAAAAAAAATTTCTAAAAATTGAAGATTTTCTAAGAAAAGTGAAAAACAAAATTAAAATATTATAAAGCTATAGCGAAAAGGAATTAAAATAAATAACTCAGTCAAATTTAAAAAGAACAGAAACTACCACAAAAAAACAGGTCTACCATTCTCTTAGAACCTTCCGAAAAGGAAAGACTGTCATTTGCGGTTCTTAGTTGTTTTGATAATTGTTTTTTTCCTCAATCGGGTTGCCTTGCTCCGTGTACAACCCCATTAAGTGTTGACTACAGAAAGTTATCCTTGATAGTATAATTATGCATTTCACCTTGGTAAGGAATAAGAGCATACTTTAAAAAAATATGTGCATTAGAGAAGAGGCATTGATATACCAGAATGCTTTTAAATCAAAATAAAATACGACCTTGTCGAAAATATGTCATCAAAATTTCGTAACCAAAGATATGAATATGATACTGGGCCAATACCGATGGAAGTTTTCTGCCAGTACATTTACTATCCGCCCCCCCCCTGATAAGTTATCTTGACTGGTATTGCTGTTTCCTAAGGCAAAAGATTGACGAGGGGATTTTCGGACCATATATTTTTAGAGGCTTGCCACCATAACAGGTGCCATAAAAAAAGAACAATTAAGCAACGGTATGAGGCTTGGTGTCTTTTAGGGTCAGTTAATGACTGGACCAGGCCACTGGAGTTAATCTTTAATCAATTTTGTTTTCTTAGACACGCATAATCATGAATACTAGGTACTTTGAAATGGCATTCATGAGGTACCAAGCAGTATTTTTAAGAACCCTATTTGAAGAGGTGAATAATCTTCTCCTAGTGATTCAAGAAATAATCTTCAATTTTTTAATATAAATATATTGATTGCATGCGCGTTCACCCACGCTAATTTTTTCAATGGTGTACCTAATTCCCAGCCTCTCAGTGCTGAATGATTGATGAATTTTAAGCTATTTTTCATATTAGTATTGAAAAAACGACACTCCCTTTCCATCAAACAGCTAAAAAACGAAAAAGAAGAACCAAGTCTTAACCAAATTCTTAAAGTTGCACGATTATTTCTCCTCCCTTCTAAACCTCATACTACAAAATTCTCTTCTTTTTCTTTTGTTTTTCAGTTTTTTAGCATTTTTTTTTTTTTAATTTGCTTATTTATTCCACCTCGGCTATATAGTCAGCAGTAAATACAAATTGACAATTTAATTTAATCAAATAATCTTTAAAAAAAGACTTTAATGTGAAAATTATTTGGTGTTTTTTATTGGCCCATTATAATAAACTTTAGTCAAATCTACGGATTAATATATTTTCATTCGTAGCTAAATACCAAACACATAATTATTTGATAACCTCGCAATCGCAATGACTTCATAATTTTATTTGGAATTAATTAAAAAAAAACAAGTTTTTTTTATCTGAAAGTAAAACACGACGTTAAAACTTAAAACGAACAGAAATTATTTCGTATATGAAAGGGACTGTCCCCTCCTCAACACCTTGCTCTTTACGCTAATGTTTTTTATTGTTAAAAAAATTTGAGTTGTGAGAAACTCAAACTTTCGCGCAAAGAGCGAGGCGTTGAGGAGGGGACAGTCCATTTAATATACGGAATAATTTCTGTTCGTTTTATGTTTTAACGTCGTTCCTTACTTTCAGCTAAAAAAACTTGTTTTTTTATTTAATTTTTGAACGTTTTTGAATTAATGCAGGTTTTGATATTGGCTCACAGTAAATGAATAATTAAAACAAAATATGCATATTAATTTTACTTTTATTTGGTTAAATGGATTTCTCGAAACTTGTTTTATTTTATTTACGAACGTTCTTATTAGTAATAAATATACGTAAATTACGAATTAAGTTACGTAACGAACTTCTATATTCATAGATTTTTAATACGTATATTAAGGGGTTCACCCCCTATTCAATACCTTGCTCTTTAAGCGAAAGTTTCAATTTTGTTCCAATTCTTTAAAAATGAGCCCTTAATCGCAAAGGCCGTTAATTAGAATAAATAGCTCTTATGAAAGTACTAAAAAATCTTTGGCTTAAAGAGTGAGGTATTGGCTAGGGGGTGAACCAAATCATATACGTAATATTTTCTGTTCGTTTTAAGTTTTTATGTCGCTCCTTACTTTCAGTTGAAAAACTTTTTTTTATTTAATTTCTGATCTTTTTCTTTAATAATGATGGGAAATCCGGCGCCCCCTTCATAGCACGGTCTCTTTCCCCATGAAAACTTCCTTCATGGAAAGATCCTCCCATATAACCCCCGACCCCCCCCCTCCCACACCTACCAGAAAACGTCTGTATACTTCCCAATAACCAATACTATATGTTAACATTGGGTAAAGTTCATGACTTTCAGCCCTCCCCCCGGGGATTTCGGGGGATTAAGTCATCCTAAAAGACATAGTTATCATATTTTCGACCATGTTGGACAAAATGGCTATCTCAATATTTTGATCGGGTGACTTTCGGAAAAAATGAGCGTGGGAGGGGGCCTACTTGCCCTCCATTTTTTTGGTCACTTAAAAAGGGTAATAGAACTTTTAATTTCCGTTCCAATGAGCCTTCCCACGAAATTTTCACCATTATATTCAGCGTATAAGAGCACCTATCTACAAAAATGTGGAATTTTGCATTTTTTGCCAGTAGAAAGATCACGGATGCGTGTTTATTTGTTTGTTTTTTTTGTTTGTTTTTCCCAGGGGTGATCGTATACAGTTCGTTACCACGAACTGTTTGATCATAAAGCAGAACTTCTTTCATTTGTAGCTCATGAAAATGGAGATATTATTCTTGATAACCTTGCATTGATTATAAAAATTTAGTTTTCGCATGAACCATCAATTATAGCTTTGTCAATTGTCAACATCAAAACAGGCGCTATTAAGTTTGGTTTCAAACATCTGCCAGCTCTTTTAATATCATGGAATATAAAAACTGGGAAAGCCAGGACATGACATTAATCCTTAAATACTCGCCCTATTGGGAATTCTTGTGGTATATACTTGTTCCATTGTGATGATGTGATTGATTTCTGGGCGGTCTTTCTGCTATTGGGATAATAGTTCCAATTTTCAACGCGAGTAGGACTAAAATTAAAATTCAGAAACTTTTTACTTTAAAAAAATACTAATAAAATACAATTTAATCAACAATTATTTGTTGTAAATTAATTGTGAGTCAATTAAAGTTAATTAATTGAAAAATACAAATTAAAATCAAGTAATAATACAAATTAAGTATTAATTGAAAAATAATTAAAAGTACAGGGTGTGCAAAGGTCCCTGCCAAACCTGAAATTTCCAGAAATTCCTAATTCATCAAATAGTTTCCTGCGCCTTTTTACAAAACTGGCATAATTTTACATTTTCTTGTAATTCTACCCCTCTCTCCAACTATGAAATAAATACCAGCATGCGCCTGAATAAATATATGTATATGCTAAAAATGTGTTTAAACGGAACGCTCATGATATTAGATATAATATTAATACTAATAATAATAATAATAATAATAATAATAATAAAGGGTTTTATTTGCATTAAACAAATGAATACACCAACTGCCAGAAGCAAACTTGTTCAGGCTATACACCCTTAAAAAACCCTGATATTTACATCACTATCAAGAACAGAAAACAATACTAAATAAAAAAAGAAAAGAAGAAGAGACAAAAAAGGCAGGGCACAACCTCCTGCAGCTTAGTGCGACCCATAAATAAAAAATTCAAACTATAACTAATTATCACCGTTCTCTCACTACCACCGTCTCAAAACCACACACAAAAAATGAAAATACAGCTGAGAAACCACTCGAGAGAACATCGCAGAAAACTAATAATTAATTTGGTAAACTATTATAAAACCCTGGTCCAACGTGACGGATAGAGAAGAATGATCTTCGTGTTAAAGCCTGAGGTCATCTTACCTGGGATGCTTTTCTGGTTGAGTATTCGTGAACATTGCATCCAGCCACGAACATTTGACCGAAGCATTGTGGCAATAATCCACACTCATATTTAAATAAAAAAAAGCTGAATAAAATTTAGAAACTCCAAGTAAAGGCAGAATATGTCTTTCAACATATCTCCTTCTGACCGATACACCTTCTTCATTAGCACAAAGCACTCAAAGAGCTGAGTTCTGCATCGCACGAAGCGGAAGTAAATGTGTCGGGAAACTGCTCGACAAAACAACATTACAGTACAAAAGGTACGGGTGAACAGTAGAAAAATACCCTATTACATCCATAAAAGACCTTATTACATCACAGGGAAAAAAATTCCTCAGTTATCTCATAATCCCAACATTCTTTGCAATTCTTTGCTACTTAACAAATCTATTTGGGGTTTATAACTTAAACTTTCATCTACAGAGACACCAAGGTACTTGATAGTCTTTAGTCGCTGGATTGAAGTATAAACAAGTCTAAGCTCATTAATCCATGGATAGTAATTGGGGCTTTCATCTGTAAACCAAAAATTGTGATTTAACTTCAGTTTGTTAGCTCTAGTCCATTCACTAATTTTGTTCATACCCGCAATAAGCTTCTCCATGAGTTGCAGTTCCGTCTTCGCTGCCGCTGTAAAATGTGAATCATCCGCAAAAAACGTAATAATTAACTTTATGGTTTCACTGACGGGAAAATTCAGGTCAAACGACAAACCCTCCACAGTTCCGCACAAGTCATTAATAAAAATTAAAAACAATGTAGGCCCGAGTACAAACCCTTGTGGTACACCATATTCAGCAATATGGAAACACATTCCCTAGGATGAATAATGTTTCTTGTTTTCGAAATACCTGAAATATTGTGAAAAAGTTTTTCCTTAAAAGTACGAGTTATACATAAACAAGTTAAAAGTTATTTTATAACAAGCAGAAACTAGCTTATGTGAGACGTTAAGCCTAAAATGAGCAGATGTTAAGCTGGTTGAAGAAATTAAATCGAAAACAAACAGATATTGCATTGAACAGTGAATTCAAACTTACTATGAAAAGAAATTACTATCAGAAATTTGGGATGTTGGCGGCCCTAAACACTTTTCTATAGGGTTTTGCTTAATAAAACAAAATCGACTCCACCTCTGTCTCAGTTCCCAAAGCTCTCTGAGTGATAACGACCTAGAAGATATTGTGCCCGAGAGCGGAGGAGACTGTCCTTTTGGATAGACATTAGGGCTTACTCTGACTTCAGTTTACAGGCAAAAATTATCAATATTTCTAAAAAAAATTTTCCACTGCTTGGGTCTTTCCCTATAAGTTTACTTGTTCCTTTGCACACTTCCTTAGCTCCTGGGTGAACTTTTACAGCTGCCCAACCTAAAAAACTAACAGTAGAAATCGTCTAAGCATTATCATCTTGAAGGGGCTTCTCAGTACCAAACGGATCGTCTCCTAAAAATGCCAGCCATCCCTTATAACCGTGCGTCATTCAAAGTAGGATGAACTTAGAATAGAGATGTCAGAAAGCTGGGCAAGAGGACGAAGCTAGCTGTAAAAAATGACCAAGTAAACTGATTTATTTTTGATTACTACACACGACCCAGAACTTATGTAGAACGTTCACGAGCCATTGCTCGTGCGTATCGAAGCACCAAAGTTTTCACCCGAACTCCATAGAAGCATGAGCTTGATTGGAGTTATGGACGAAATAATAACGGCATCCGGCGGTTAGTCTACTCTGCAGACTCATGGACATTTACGGCCAACTGGGAATTTGTAATCTTGCTCAGTTTCAGAGTTAGTCACAAGATAGTTTTTGTCACTTCTTAAACCCTTCGTGGCTCATTCTAACGGGCATTTTAAGTTATAGGCGTGACGGAGTAGATTGTTTAATTTGTCTGTTATCCACCCTAAAAACTCAAACTTGTATGACATTGTAAAATATAATTTACACCGACGATCTGTTTTGAGAACAGTTTCAGAAATATTTACTGAACCCAGCCTCTAATTTCTTTTTGTTAATTTGGGCTGACATTGTGTTAAACTGAAAAGGTGAATGGAATAAATTTTTCTTGTTTTTAGGCTATTTTAGCCATTTAGGCTCTTCCCTCAAGCTCTTCCCTTTACTGAAAAAATATAAATGTTTTTACTTTCATAACTTTAATAAATCAAATAATATTAACATTTTGATTACTAAATATCGGTATTTGTATATCAAACTGACAATTCACATTAATTTGTATTTTTTTCAGTAAAGTGCAAATTATGTTCTGGCCTTGGGAAGGCATAGGGGTTTTGAGCCCTACTCATGTTAATTTCTGCTCGTTTTGAGTTTGACTCGGTTATTTATTGTAATTTCTGTTCGTTTGGGTTTCATTTATTTATCGATGATGATTTGTCGTAGTTTCACGCTTGGTAGATTATTTGATTTTATTTTTTACTCATTTTTGGTTTAATACAGTTGTTTATTTTTCTTTGAAAAACTTATTTTGTGAAAAAAGTTTTTTTTATTTATTTCTGTTCGTTTTATATTAACATAGTCTTTTCAGGGAAAAAGAAAATAATACTTTAAACCTTTTCTATTTTTTAAGACTTTATAGTTTGATCTGCTATTTGTATGCTGGAGAAAAAATTTCAGCAATTTTTAACAACATACACCCTTTTAAAAAACCAGACACAAATAGTAGTGTTTAATTTGGTTTCATACCTCCTCTAGTTGACCTAAAATAGAAAACTTGATACCATTCGCAAAAATAATATGTTTACTTTCTTTGATAGCTTGGATACACTTACCCTATTTTGATTGGGTTAAATTTCAAGAGAAGAAATAGCCCCAAAAGTTTGAACATAATACCCTCAGTCGTTCTTGGGATACTGCTGAGATGCCTTATTGGGATTTAGCATTAAAACAGTGCATTTTGATTTAATCTTAAGGCAACATTTAGTTTTTAAACATAATGGGCAAATGAGAGGGTGGGCGTGGGAGGGGGACTAGTTGCCCTCCATTCACTTTCGATCATTAAACAGGGCATTATTCCTTTCTATTTTCAATTGAATTAGCTCTTTTCGAAGTTCCTACGACAACTCCTTCGATACGAAGCGCCCTGGTCTAAAAAAAAAACAAAAAAACTTTTTACCCAAATCGATCTTTGCTATAAAGATTTTAAGCCTTCCAATCACTTAAAAAGGGCACTAGCCCTTTCAATTTTCAATCGAATGAACCCTTTTTGAGTTTCTACAACGTTTTCTATATACACCTTATATGCCCCCAGGGCATAACTCAAAACCCTTGCCCTGAGGGCTGTGAGGGGGTTGTCATCCTCAAAGACCTAATTTACAGAACTTTCAACTACGTTAAACAAAACGGCTTTCTCAAAATTTTGATTGGATGTGTTTGGGGAAATTGTGGGTTTGAGAGGGGGTTAGTTGCCCTTCAATCACTTTCGACTATTAAAAAGGGCACTAGCCCTTTCAATTTCCAATCAAATGAGCCCTTTTGAAGTTTCTACAACAAAACTTTCTATAAAAGCCTTATATGCCCCGAGGGTATAACTTACAACCTTTGCCCTGATGATTGTGAGAGAGGGAGGGTTGTCATCCTCAAAGACCTAATTACTAGAATTTTCAACTACGTTGAACAAAATGAATATCTCAAAATTTTGATTGGATGTCTTCGGGAAAATGGTGCGTGAGAGGGGGGTTAGTTGCTCTTCAATCACTATTCGACTATTAAACAGGGCTTTACCCGTTTCAATTTCAAATCGAATGAGCATTTTTTGAAGTTTCTACAACAACTCTTTCTATTAAAAACCTCATAAGCTCATAGGGCATAACTTACAACCCTTGCCTTGAGGGCAGTAGGGGGGGGGGGGGTTGTCATCCACAAAGACATAATTTCCAGAACTTTCAACTACGTAGAAGAAATGGTTGTCTCAAAGTTTTGATTGTACGTGTTTGGGGAAAGGGTGGGCGTGAGAAGGGGATTAGTTGCCCTCCAATTACTTTCGACTATTAAAAAGGGTACTAGCCATTTCAATTTCCAATCGAAGAAGCCCTTTTGGAAGTTTCTACGACAACGTTTTCTATAAAAAGCTTATATGCCACCAGGGCATAACGTACAACACTTGCCCTGAGGGTTGTCATCCTTAAAGACCAAATTTTCAAAACCTTCAACTGCGTTGAAGAAAATGGGTATCTAAAAATTTTGATTGGGTGTGTTTGGGGAAAAGGTGGGCGTGAGAGGGGGATTAGTTGTCCTCCAATCACTTTTGACTATTAAAAGGGTACTAGCCCTTTGAATATCAAATCGAATGCAACCTTTTTCAAGTTTCTACGACAAACCATTCAATAGAAACCTTATACGCCCCTAGGGCATAACTAGTAACCCTTGTCCTGAGGGCTCTGAGGGGGTGGGGTTTTAATCCTCAGAGACCTAATTTCCAGAACTTTCAAATACGTAGAAAAATGGTTGTCTCAAAATTTTGATTGGATGTGTTTGGGGAAATGGTGGGCGTGAGAGGGGGATTAGTTGCCCTCCAATTACTTTCGACTATTATAAAGGGTAGGCTACTAGCCATTTCCATTTCCGATCGAATAAGCCCTTTTTGAAGTCTTTACGACAACGTTTTCTATAAAAATCTTAAATACCCCCAGGGCATAACTTACAACCGTTGCCCTGAGGGCTGTGGGGAGGAATTGTCATCCTTAAAGACAAAATTTTCAAAAGTTTCCAATACGTTGAACAAAATGGCTATCTAAAAATTTTGATTGGGTGTGTTTGGGGAAAAGGTGGGCGTGAAAGGGGTATTAGTTGTCCTCCAATCACTATTGACTATTAAAAAGTGCACTAGCCCTTTGAATATACAATTGAATGCACCCTTTTTCAAGTTTCTACGACCAAACTTTCAATAAAAACCTTATATGCCCCAAGGACATAACTTGTAACCCTTGCCCTGAGGGCTCTGAGGGGCTGGGGTTTTCATCCTCAAAGACCTAATTTCCAGAACTTGCAACTACGTTGAACAAAATTTCTATCTCAAAATTTTGATTGGATGTGTTTGGATAAATGGTGGGCGTAAGAGGGGGGTTAGTTGCCCTTCAATCACTTTCGACTATTAAAAATGGCAGTAGCCCTTTGAATTTCTAATCGAATGAGCCCTTTTCAAAGTTTCTACGACAAAGCTTTCAATGAAAACCTTATGTGCCCCCAGGGTATAACTTATAACACTTGCCCTGAAATCTGTGGGGGGAGTGTCCTGCTCAAAGGTATAATTTCCAAAACTTTCAACTACGTTGAACAAAATGGCTTCTGTTCGTTAGTTGCCTTCCAATCACTTATGATTATTAAAAAGGGCACTAGCCATTTGAATTTCCAATCGAATGAGCCCTTTTTGAAGTTTCTACGACAACGCTTTCTATAAAAACTGTATATGCCCCCAGGGCATAACTTACAACCGTTGCCCTGAGGAATGTGGGGGGGGGGATATTATCCTCACAGACCTAATTTCCAGAACATTCAACTACGTTGAACAAAATGGTTATCTCGAAATTTTTATTGGATGTGTTTGGGGAAAAGGTGGGCGTGAGAAAGGGTTAGTTGTTCTCTAATCACTTTTAACTATTAAAAAGGGCCCTATTCCGTTGAATTCTTAATCAAATTAGCCTTTTTTAAGTTTCTATAACAACACTTTCTACAAAAACCTTATATGCCTCCAGGGCATAACTTACAACCCTTGCCCTGAGGGCCTGGGGGGATTGTCCTCCTCAAAAACATAATTTATATCTGGAAATCAACTACGCTGAACCAAATGGCTATCTCAAAAATTAATTGCATGTGTTTCAGGAAATGGTGGGCGTGGAAGGGGTTTGAGTTGCCTTCCGATCAGTTTCAACTATTAAAAAGGGCACAAACCACTCCAATTTCCAATTGAATGAGCCCTTTTAGAAGTTTCTACGACAACTTCTTCGATACAAAGTGTCATTGTGCATTGTGCCAACATCGTTCTTATATGTCCCCAGGGCATGATTTAAAACCCTTGCCCTGAGGGCTGTGGGGGAGTGTCCTCCTCAAAAACATAATTTCTATCTCGAAATAAACTACGCTGAACAAAATGGTCATCTCAAAATTTTGATTGGATGTTTTTGGAGAAATGGTGGGCGGGGAAGGGGTGTTAGTTGCCTTCCAATCACTTTCGACTGTTAAAAAGGGCACTAGCCGTTCCAATATCCAATCGAATGAGCCCTTTTCCAAGTTTCTAAGACAACTCCTTCGATACGAAGTGCCCTGGTACGGAAAAAAAATACATCATAGGCAGTGCAATCGCGCTGCCTAAGTAAAGAACGATGTTGGCACAATTTTTTTTTTTTCATACCAGGGCACTTCGTATAGAAGAAATCCTCGTAGAAACTTGGAAAAGGGCTCACTCGATTGGAAATTGGAACGGCTAGTGCCCTTTTTAATAGTTGAAAGAGTTTGGAAGGCAACTAACAACCCTTCTACACCCGACATTTCCCTAAACATATCCAATCAAAATTTGGAGATAGCCATTTTATTCAGCGTAGTTGATTTCCAAATATAAATTATGTTTTTGAGGAGGATCCTCCCCCAAAGCCCTCAGGGCAAGGGTTTTAAGTTATGGCCTGGGGGCATATAAGAACGATGTATTATTTTTTTTCCCTTTAGACCAGGGCACTTTGTATCAAACAAGTTGTCGTGGCAACTTCGAAAGGCATATAAGGTTCTTATAGAAAGTGTTTCAGTAGAAACTTCAAAAAAGGCTCATTCGATTGGAAATTCAAAGGGCTAGTGCCCTTTTTAATAGTCAAAAGAGATTGGAAGGCAACTAACCCCCGCTTACGCCCACCATTTCCCCAAACACATCCAATCAAAATTTTGAGATAGCCATTTTGTTCAACGTAGTTGAAAGTTCTGGAAATTAGGTCTTTGAGGATGACAACACCTCCATGTTCCTCAGGGCAAGGGTTGTAATTTATACCCTGGGGGCATATAAGGTTTTTTATAGAAAGCGGTGTCGTAGAAACTTCAAAAAGGGCTAATTCGATTGGAAATAGAAATGGCTAGTGCCCCTTTTAATAGTCGAAAGTGATTGGAAGGCAACTTAAACCCCTTCCAAGCCAATTCTTTCCCCAATTACGTCCAATCAAAATTTTGAGATAGGCATTTTGTTCAACAGAGTCGAAAGTTCCGGAAATCATACCTTTGAGCAGGACATTCCCCCCACAGTCTTCAGGGCAAGGGTTATAAGTTATGCCTCGGGGGCATATAAGGTTTTCATTGAAAGCTTTGTCGTAGAAACTTTGAAAAGGGCTCATTCGATTAGAAATTCAAAGGGCTACTGCCAGTTTTAATAGTCGAAAGTGATTGAAGGGCAACTAAACCCCCTCTTACGCCCACCATTTATCCAAATACATCCAATGAAAATTTTGAGATAGCCATTTTGTTCAACGTAGTTGCAAGTACTGTAAATTAGGTCTTTGAGGATGAAAACCCCAGCCCCTCAGAGCCCTCCGGGCAAGGGTTACAAGTTATGTCCTTGGGGCATATAAGGTTTTTATTGAAATTTCAAAAAGGGCTCATTCGATTGGAAATTCAAAGGGCTAGTGCTATTTTAATAGTCGAAAGTGATTGGAGACCAACTAATCCCCCTTTCACGCCCACCATTTATCCAAACACATCCAATCAAAATGTTTAGATAGCCATTTTGTTCAACGTAGTTGAAAGTTTTTAAAATTAGGGATTTAAGGCTAAACATCCCCCCCCCCCACAGCCCTCAGGGAAAGGGTTGTAAGTTATGCCCGGGGGGCATATAAGGTTTTCATTGAAAGCTTTGTCGTAGAAACTTCAAAAAGGGCTTATTCGATTGGAAATTGAAAGGGCTAGTGCTCTTTTTAATAGCCGAAATTCATTAGAGGGCAACTAATCCCCCTCTCATGCCCACCATTTCCCCAAACACAGCTAATCAAAATTTTGAGATAGCCATTATTTTTAACGTAGTTAAAAGTTCTTGAAATTAGGCCTTAGAGGATGACGAGCTACTCACAGCCCTCATGGCAAGGATTGTAATTTATGTCCTGGGGGCTTATAAGGTGGTTACTGAAAACGTTGTCGTAGAAACTCAAAAAGGGCTCATTCGATTTGAAATTGAAAGGGCTAGTGCCCTTTTTAATTGTCGGCAGTGATTGGAAGGCTTGATATTTTTATAGTAAAGATCGATTTGTACAATGTATTTTTTTTTTTTTTTTTTTTTTTTTTTTTTAAATCAGGGCACTTTGTATCGAAGGAGTTGTCGTAGGAACTTCGAAAAGACTCATTTGATTGAAAATAGAAAGGACTAATGCCCTTTTTAATATTCGAAAGTGATTGGAGGGCTACTAGTCCACCTCCCACGCCCACCCTCCCATTCGCCCATTATGTTTAAAAATTAATGTTGCCTTAATTATCAAGTTTTCTATTTCAGGTCAACTAGAGGAGATATGAAACTAAATTAAACACTACTATTTGTGTTCGGATTTTTAAAAGGGTGTATGTTGTTAAAAAATCCTGAAAATTTTTCTCCAGCATACAAATAGCAGGCCACACTGTAAAGTATTAAAAAAAGAAAATATTTAAAGTATTATTTTCTTTTTTCCTGAAAAGACTATGTCAATATAAAACGAACATAAATTAATTAAAACAAAATTTCCACAAAATAAGTTCTTCAAAGAAAAGTAAAGAACTTCATTAAACCAAAAATGAGCAAAAAATAAAATAAAATAATCTACCAAGCGTGAAACTACGACAAATCACCATCGATAAATAAATAAAACCCAAAACGAACAGAAATTGCAATAAATAACCGAGCCAAACTCAAAACGAGCAGAAATTAATATGAGTAGGGACCAAAACCCTTATGCCTTCCTAATGCCAGAACATAATTTGCACTTTACTGAAAAAAATACAAATGAATTAGAATTGTTAGTTTAATATACATATACTGATATTCAGTAATCAAAATATTAATATTATTTGATTTATTAAAGCTATGAAAGCAAAAACATTTATATTTTTTCATTAAAGTGCAAATTATGTTCTGGCCTTGCGAAGGCATAGGGATTTTGAGCGCTACTCATGTTAATTTCTGCTCGTTTTGAGTTTGACTCGGTTACTTATTGTAATTTCTGTTCGTTTTGGGTTTCATTTATTTATCGATGCTGATTTGTAGTAGTTTTACGCTTGGTAGATTATTTGATTTTATTCGTCTTGAACAACTTTAGAAAGATTTAATATATTAAACTGAATATTTGATGTATAATGATATTAATTGCTGAAAGCTCAGCAGCTCAAAATTGTACTATAATTTTAATTTTCATTTTCAATACTAAGTTTAAAAGATTTCATTTGTCATAAAATTGGTTTTCAGTAAAGCGCCATTGTCGCAGTAGGTTTTAGGCTTCTGCAGTGAGGCGATACCCAAACTCTTATTTGTAGTGATTTTAGTGCGTTTCTAGCTTGATTTGTATATTCAGTTTAAGTTTCACTCATTTTAAGATTTATTTATTCATGGACATTAATATATATTGTATACAGGCGAAATATCCGTGTCGTTTTAGTTTTTTATATTTTCTCTCTACTGACCGCAGTCTTGTTTGTTTGTTGTTCATTGAGTTTTTTCTCACTTATTAGTTTTTGTCATGAGTGGCCAGTTCAGCTTAAGATCTTTCAACTAAGCAGCAACATCCTTCCGCTCTTTTTTTTTTGGCTTAACCTTTTACACAAGCAAACCAATCAGGTCGAATTATGTCCGAAGCTATTTCAGAAGCCTTAAACTTTATCACGTGAGGCTGTATAGCCAATCCGGCTTTCCAAAAGTCAGGTTTCTTTTATATATCCAGAAATTAGGAATAATCTGATTAGCTTACGAAAATGCTTCACATATTTAAACCAATACCATTAAAGACTACTTATTACCACGGAACTATGGGAAAGAAATTTCCCTCTTAATCTTTGATATAATTCTAAAGAGTTTATTTATTGATTCTGAATAAAAAAGAATATATAAAATAACATTGATCTTAGCTGGCTGTCGACAAACTACTATTGGAGCTGAATTTATACACGACAGCAACTTGCATCCTTAAGTTTCAGATATTTAGATTATCTGTCTTATATTGGCTATTTGTGTAAATATAGACTATTTTTCTGCAGTCCAGTTTATCACAACTTATTTTATAGTAATTCTATTATCTTATTTTTGTGTTTCTGCAGCTTTTGCTAACGGAACATCTATAAATACTCTCTCTAACCGCTTTTGCTTTTCTCAAATTCAAGAGAGTTGTTTGTTTGACTTCTCATGCAAATACAAGTGGAGTCTCCACTACAGAGCTGTCATAAAAAAACATATAAATAGTTTTTGTTTTTCCCATGATACTTAACTCCAGCATAATATTTCATAAAGGAAAAGTAAGCCACGGCACATTAAACTGCTCTGTATATTGTTTCTATTCACACAACTCTACAAATAAAAAAGTTAAACGATCAGGCATAAATCTTTCGCCAGTAATTGAGTTCCATTCCTTTTAGCCCATTCTTTCTTTATGATAACTTAAAAAAAAAAAGTTTCCGAAAAATAAGTTTTTCAAAGAAAAGTAAAAGCTATTTTAAACTTAAGCTCAGCAGATACAAATACCTGTTAAAATTCAAATTCAAAACGACCAGAAATTATTATTAAAGGACAAATGAAACCCAAAACGAACAGAAATTAAATAAACAATCATGGCAAAAAATATACAACAAGTAATAATATAAATAAATAAATAGATCTTAAAGCAAGTAATGCTTAGATTGAATATGAAAATCAAGCTTAAAACGAAAAAAAATATTTTGCTATGGAAGTACAAATGAAACTTAAAACGAACAGAAATTAAATAAACAATCAATGCAAACGAGTTTGGTCTGCCTATGGGGGCATCTCTCAGCCCTTTGTTGGCAAATCTTTTCATGAATTCTATTGAAACGTCCGCTATACGCAGTTTTAGGCTTTACCCTTGTTTCTGGGGCAGATTCATGGATGATGCAGTTTTTTCTACGTGGATCAGTTGCGACAATTGTATTTTATTAATATTGGCGGTGGTTTTACTTGTTTTTAGTTTATTTTATCTTTTATCTTTAGTATAGAATAGAATAGAATAAGGCTTTATTCTTAAAACTTTTCACAAGCGATAAATTGCCGAACATAAGTTCGTGTCATACAAAAAAAAATGAAGTAAACAACAAC
Source organism: Artemia sp. Qi Xiang Cuo (assembly GCF_049724085.1). NCBI lineage: Eukaryota > Metazoa > Arthropoda > Branchiopoda > Anostraca > Artemiidae > Artemia > Artemia sp. Qi Xiang Cuo. The sequence continues at coordinate 56,755,670 of NC_142795.1, read as the reverse complement.
CACCACAAGCACTTCAATGAAATTACCATCAGGGACACCAAAACATTAAGAAATATAAACAGACAAAATACAGACAAATAGAAATTAAACAGTTAAGAAAAATATTAAAGTAGCTAAAATAATGTCATATCAAACAGGTCATACATTAAAGGTAAAAATTTAGTCATAAAACGGCATCTTTGTTTCTTCTGTGCTGAAGACGCCTCGTTTTCATACAGGCGAAATATCAGCGTCGTTTTATATATTTATCTTTTCTCTCTACTGACCACAGTCTTGTTTGTTTGTTTTTCATTGAGTTTTTTTTCTCTCTTTGTTGTTCTTAGCTGCTTAGTTACAATATTTTTTTAGATATCAAATCAAAGGAAGCTTGTTTCGTATCTAAAATTACATTTTATAAACAAACTACTAAAACAATATCAAATCCCAAGCTGACTCATAGGCAAAGCCACACCCAGGGGGGGATAGGGGTTTAAACACACCCACCCCCGATATATTTGTCAGAGTCATAAAAACGTAACAAAAATGAATATTAACAAATTTGTTGTGTTATTTAAAGATTTTTGTAAAGTCCCCTTCCCTGAAAAAAATCCTGGTTATGTTTTTGTTCATAGGTAGGAAAGAACATAAGGCTCTATGGAATCTTGTACTGAAAGGAATTTTCATACCTGAACCAGACTTAATAAAAAATGAATGCTAGTGTACAAATTGTGTCCTTGAGGTGTCCAGAGATTAACCGAATTCTGTGGTGTAGAAGACGGGGTTGCTAAATCTTGATCAACAGGAATTCAGTTGTATAAAATTGTTTGAATTTTAACCAAATTCTATGAGAAGTAGAAAACTAGTGTTCTATTTAGGCCTTGTTCGAATCCGAAACCAACTCATGTGAGAACGTTGGTCATTCCTTAATTCTTGCAATCTGGGCATCTTGCTGAAGATATTACCAGATTACCAGCGCAAAACGAACAGAAATTAAATAAACAATCATGACAAACATAGAGATAACATGTACTAATATAAATGAATAAACAAAGGTACTTGTTAAGAATCCGGTAAACACGCCATAAGTGAAGTTTCGTTAATGCTAATGAAATAAAACAAAATGTGATGAAAATATGATAGTTCAGGAACAAATTTGGGCTATATAATTGCACATTAGGGTGGTGGGGTGAGGGTAAAACATAGCATAAATTGAATACGTAACCTAACCTAACCTAAGTATCTTTTTTGCCCCTTTAACCCCAAAAAAGTAAAGTTTAAATATCTGTCACGGAGTGAGCATTACCTCACTATGCAGCGAAAACCTGTTTCTCATTAAGCATCTTTGAGATTTCGATGCGGTCTTTCCCGCGTGTTTACTGGATTCTTAACAAGTACCTAAATAAATGTTAAAACCATTAAAAACTAATTTGAATATTCAATTCAAACTTAAAACGAACAAAAATCAGTATAAATAGGAGTGTTGCTATTACCCCCTTTCCCCCTTCCCTGACCTTAAAAGCCTAAAGCATATTAAGTCATAATAGGCTACGTGTCTTGAACAGTATTACATTGTTTTTTTCAAAACATCGACGACAAATAAAAAAAAATGACCATAATACTTTACATGACTGGTAAGAACTAATGAAAATAAAATCAATATTTGGTATTCAATGATATTAATTGGTGGATACTCAGCAATTCAAGGTTTTATTTCCCTTTAAATTATATTTTTCAACGTTATAAATATAAACAAAATATTTGCACTATAATTTGTTTTCAGTAAGGTAAAAACGACGCAATATGCTTAGACTTAGACAACCTTGATGCATATAGTTAGACCCCGGCGCCGCGCCGATGAGGGAAGACCGGCGGGGCCAAAACATCGCGCCGCCACCGCGCCACCGGTAAGATGTCGGTGGCGCGCCGCCGGCGCGATCAATGTTGACCGCAAACATCAATGTTTTCCTCAATCTTTCTCAAATCACAGCTTAAATTTACAACAGATTCGAGCCTGTTCATGAGTTCAAAAATTCACGAGTCGCTGGCTGGAAACTGGTCTTCTTTGTTATTCATTAAATAAAAAAAAACAAGTTTTTTTAACTGAAAATAAGGAGCGACATTAAAACTTAAAACAAACAGAAATTACTCCGTATATCAAAGGGGCTGTCACCTCCTCAGCGCCTCGCACTTTAGGCTAAAGTTTTTTATTGTTAAAAAAAATTGAGTTGTAAGATAGTCAAGCATTAGGGTAAAGCGCGAAGCACTTAGGAGGGGACAGCCCCTTTTATATAAGGAATAATTTCTGTTCTTTTTAAGTTTTAATGTCGTTCCTTAATTTCAGTTAAAAAAACTTGTTTTTTTTATTTAATTTTTGAAGGTTTTTGAATAAATACAGGTTTTGATCTTGGCTCACAGTACATGGATAATTAAAACAAAATTTTCATATTAATTTACTTTTATTTGGTTCAATGGCTTTCTCGAAACTTGTTTAATTTTATTTACGAACGTTTTTATTAGTAATAAATATACGTAACTTACGAATCAACTTGCGTAACGAACTTTTACATTCATAGATTTTTATTACATATATTAGGGGGCTCGCCCCCTAGTCAATACCTTGCTCTTTACGCTAAAATTCGAATTTTATTCCAATTCTTTAAAAAATGACCGCTTAATCACAAAGGCTGTTAATTAGAATAAATAGCTCTTATGAAGTACTAAAAAATCTCCGGCTTAAAGAGCGAGGTATTGACTAGGGGGTGAACCCAATCATATATGTAATAATTTCTGTTCGTTTAAAGTTTTGATGTTGCTGCTGTTGCAGTTGAAAAACCTGTTTTTTATATTTAATTTCTGATCTTTTTTTAAATAATGCTGGGAAGTCCGGCGTCCCCTTCATAGCAATGTCCCTTCCCCCATGAAAACTTCCTTCATGGAAAGATCCTCCTATATAACACCCCACCCCCCCCCCCACTACCAGGAAAAATCTCCCCTGAAAACGTCTATACTGTATACTTCCCAATAACCAATACTATATGTTAACATTGGGTAAAGTTCATAACTGTCAGCCCTCCTCCCGGAAACTTCGGGGGATTAAGTCATCCTAAAAGACATACTTATAATATTTTCGAACATGCTGAAAAAATGGCTATCTCAAAATTTTGATCAGGTGACTTTGGGAAAAAATGAGCGTGGGAGGGGGCCTAGTTGCCTTCCATTTTTTTTGTCACTTAAAAAGTGCACTAGAAATTTTAATTTTCGTTCCAATGAGCCCTACTTAGATATTATAGGACCACTGGGGCAATACGATCACCCTTGGGAAAAAAACAAATAAACACGTATCAATGATCTTTCTTCTGGAAAAAAATGCAAAATTATACATTTGAAATCAGCATTAAAATCCAATTCTTTTGATGTATCTATTTGTATCAAAATACTGTTTTCTGGAGTTTCGGTTACCATTGAGCCGGGTCCCAATAACCAATACTATATGTTAACATTGGGTAAAGTTCATAACTTTCAGCCCTCCCCCTGGGAGCTTCGATGGATTAAGTCATCCTAAAAGACATAGTTATAATATTTTCGACCATGCTGAACAAAATGCCTATCTCAAAATATTGATCGGGTGACTTTGGGAAAAAAATGAGCGTCGGAGGGGGCCTAATTACCTTCCATTTTTTTGTCACTTAAAAAGGGCACTAGAACTTTTAATTTCCGTTCCAATGAACCCTCCCACGATATTCTAGGACCACTGGGTCGATACGATCACCCCTGGGGTAAAGAAAAAAAAAATAAAAAAAAATAAACACGCATCCGTGATCTTTCTTCTGGCAAAAAATGGAAAATTCCACATTTTTGTAGATAGGAGCTTAAAACCACTACAGTAGGGTTCTCTGATACGCTGAATATGATGGTGTGATTTTCATTAAGGTTCTATATTTTTTAGAGGGTCTTTCTCCCTTTTTTCGAAAATCAGCCAAATTTTCTCAGGCGCGTAACTTTTGATAGGTAAGATTAAACTCGATGGAACTTATGTATTTAAAATCAGAATTAAAATCTGATTCTTTTGATGTATCTACTGGTACCAAAATTCCGTGTTTTAGAGTTTCGGTTACCATTGAGCCGGGTCGCTCTTTACTTACAGTTCGTTACCACGTACTGTTTGATCAAGAGAAGTAGAGATCTGGTAGAAACGAAATGGCTGTGGCGTTTCAGAACCCTTGCATAATACGAGTAGCTGAAGTATCTATTAATTATGTATTCTTAACATAAATAATTATCAAAATTAGTAGTTTTTTTTTCATCGAGCATTGCATATAAAATTTCAAATAACGTAACAAACAATTCATCAGTTATCTGGGTAAAAAATTTAAATATAAGTTTGAACTTAGAAGCCTAATATTTTAATAATGCCCATTGCCTGTTTCTGTTTTTTCACATTTAAAACATTTCAAATGGGCGACTTTGATATTCATTGTTTTTTTTTGCTCTTTTGGATTCCTAAAAAGCCTTCTTGTATTAAAAACTGGTTTTTAAAAACAATTTTAAAAAAATGCATTTTAAAGTTTTTTTTGGCTTCTTTATAGAATATTATGTCATGTAGGCTAAGGCTGAACTGCTGTTTTTTTTTATTGCTTTTGCCTGTTCTTTTGGATATTATTCATTTTTTCTTTTGGGGATTCATTCCAAATTATAAACTCATAAATACCTAATATCAGTCAAATTATAAACTGTCTCTAAAAGGAGTAAATTTATCAAATTGAAAAATACATGATTAACATTTCACATGCAAACACTTCAATTTCAATGACACAAAAAACACTTAATGGTTTATTCGGTATGAAGAAAAATGAAGTGCCAGCTATTTTCTTTGGTAAAAAATGAAAAGCTCATCCGTTTTAAATGTAATTAAATGAAATAATATGCAGACTGAAGTAGCTCCAGGAAGATGTTGGGATTTTCTTCATAGTTTGTCACTTTTGATCCAAGCAAAATGTTAGGTGACTTAGCATTAGTTACTGAGTTTAAGCTTTGATTTCCAAATGCTCACAAAAATTACCAAATTTAATAAAGTTGCAACAATAAGTCACCTGAGGTCAAAATACTCAGACTCCTCTTTGATCCCCACCCAGGTTCAAAGCTTCTGCTATGGTCATATCCGTGGAAATCTCCAAAGAGTTTCTTTTTAGAATAGCTTTCAAGCGTAGTTAGGGGTATTTAGCCTTTTTTGCTTTTCTTCAAAACTTTGAAAAAAGTGTTATAATATTCAAAATGTTACATGTTATATTTGTGCATATTTTTGGTAATCATTTTTGAGGTGATCGAATTTTTTAAACCACTGTAGATACGTAAGAACGTTGCAACATCTAGTACCCTGAGGTCATAAGACTGTCAAAGACTATGCCTTTTAATGTAACTTGGGCACTAGACCAAGGGTGCCATTGTCACTCGAGCGCAACTTTAGGTGGGGATGTCGATATTGATTTCGTCACATCAATTCGTTTTTGTGTGAATCTGCCTGCTACTTATGAATGAATGTTTTCAAAGTAAACCCTGTTTCATCAATAAGAAAAAAACGGGTCGGACGCATATGTCCCTTTCCCTTTGGACGATAAAACTATACAAGTAATATATCAAGTATAACTCACGAAAATCTTGTTAATTTTTGTCAACTTTTCAACTTTTTGGCATCCCTGCTTTCAATAAAAAAAAAATCAAAGTACTATCACTTAACTATAATAACTCCCTATGCCCCCCCCCTCTGAATATCATCTTGATAGGATACCGTCTCTGCTTTAAATACAAAAAATAATTAACTTATTGGCATCCCTGCTTTAAAAAAAAATCGAGGTTTTATCATTTAAATATGATAGCTCACTACCCCCCCCCCCCCGCTCTGGATACCACCTTGATAGGATGCCGTCTCTGCTTTAAATTAAAAAAATTAACATTTTGGCATCCCTGCTTTCAATAAAAATATGTCGAGATATTATCATTTAAATGCCTCCCTACCCCTTCCCCCTCTGGATACCACCTTGATAGGATACCGTCTCAGCTTTACATTAGAAAAATAATTTACTTAATAATTAACTAGGTCACTAGATGGTTCAAACAAACACGCAAAACAACGTTAAACAGCTTAGTGTTCCTTGAAAAAAAAAATTCAGGGTATGAGTAAAGGGGTACGAAGACAACAACAAAAATGTCGAAATTATTCAGATATACCTCAAATTATTGGAAAACTGAGTCTTAGATTCGCCGTAGCATTCAATAAGATCCAAGGAATCTAATTAAAAGGGAGCACACACAAAAGCCAAATTAGGCCAATAGCCTATGATAAATCGCAAAATAAACAAGACAATGAGCAAGTCCCGATGGGGGGCCCTGGGAATATTTCAATGGTTTCCCAGGGAATTTGATGTCATTTTCTTCTGTCTCCACTTTAAATGAAAAAAAAATTATCTTTTTGGCATCCCTGCTTTCAATAAAAAAAAATGAGGTATTATCATTTGGAAATGATAGCCCCCTATCACCCCCCCCCCCCCCACTATAGGCAATAGTTTACAATTTATGAATCATATTCTTGTAATTGCTTCCGTTTCAATTTTTAATTTCCCAAGCTTGGACATAGCTTAGTCCATAGCTAAATTTTGTCTCAATAGAAGGTTTTTTTTTGGGGGGGGGGGGGGGGGAGTTAAAATGTTTCAGAAATAATATTTTATTTTCTATAAGGCGTTCAACAATTCAGTATTAAACATTAATAAAATATGATATAAAAAAAGACAAAAAAAATTCGGCAAACTTACAATTCAGCTGTAGAAACAATCTGTCGGCTGTCAATTTAAAAATCCAACTGAGGGCTGAATCTTCTCAACTTTTAATTCCCCAACCTTGTACATAGCTTAGTCTATAGCTAAATTTTGTCTCAATAGTAGGTTGTTTTTTGGGGGGGGGGGGTAAAAATGTTTCAGAAAGAAGATTGTATTTTATATAAGGCATCAACAATTGAGTATTAAACAATAATATAATATTATATAAAAACATCAAAAAAAAAAAAAATCTGCAAACTTACAATTTAGCTGTAGAAACAATCTGTCGGCTGTCAATTTCAAAATCCAACTGAAGGCTGAAGGTGTATAGTAGTGAATACGTTCTAATAATTCTATTCAACTTGAAAATAATATTCTTGACTACGAATGATGTAAGAAATAGCAATGGGGAAACTGCATTTGCAATGATTTAAACTCATTTCATAAAGACGATACTTTTTTTGTCAACATATGAAGAACTGTGTATATTGCAATATTTGCAACTGCATATTGCATCTGTCTGGTTTTTATGCAAAGTAAGAAAAGAGACGAAAATTAATGAACAAGAGAGTAGTGAAGAATTATGGTATGCAAAGTAATATTTGGCAGGGAAAGACACTCGTGATAAATCGCTAGGGGTGGCACCGTGATTGCGTGATTTTCGGGGATTCGGGGAACCAAAGTTTTTTCGTTTTGACGCATAGATTTTTGGGGAAATACCCGAAAATTCGGGGATAGTTTAAGCCCTGCTTGATTTCTAATCAGGAAAATCAAGATACTAAACCACACGAGAAGGAAAAGCTCCGACTTTGCGGTTGACGCAATAAAGAATTGCCGCAAAATTAATTTAAAGTCGACCAAACGCCGCCGCCTCTACCGGCACCGGCGCGCCTGCGGCATGCCGGTGGCGTTGCACACTTCGGCGGCTTTCGGTCGATCCGCCGGCGCGGCGCCGGGGTCTACATATAGTGTTTTTTGCTTTTGTTTAAAATTAGCCTCCCATGAAAGCTTCAACTTAATATCTGTACCCGTTCCTGAGATCGATACAGCTACGCGCTTTTGACAACTTGAGTGCACCCGGAGTCTTTTGCTTTAGTGCAACATCCTCCTGAATAGTCATTAAATTTGCAATTTAATAGCCTTAGTGCTGTCTTGGCCATTCGTAAGATGTTGCAGATATGACCCTTTGACAAGCTGGATACACTATGCCATTTTGACAAGCAAGATGCCGTTAATTTTTTTTTTAATTTATTTCAATATTTTTAGTTGTAATAGCAGAAGTTGCCGTAGTATTTACAGTCGCAATAACAGTAGCAGTAAAAGTACTAATAGTAGTAGTCACTGTCGCAAGCAGTAGTAATCTCTGTAACGAGTTTTCACACTCGAAGTTCCAAGTTATCGCACTTTCAGTTGCAAGTAGCCGCAGCCGTATTTGTAATTAGTCGCAGTCGCAAGTAGTCACAGTAGGTGTCAAGTCATGCTCCTATTCGCAGGCGCAAGTACCCGCGGTCATTAAGTTGTCGAGATAGCAAATAGTCTCAGTCGCAAGTATTCGCAGGCTTAAGTACTCGGAGTCACAAGTAGTCATAGTCGTAAGTAATGACGGCCAAAAGTTATGACAGTTACAAATAGTTTCAGTCGTAAGCAGTCGAAGTTACAGTCGTAAGTAGTATCGTCATAATATATCCGAGCGCACATATAGCAGATTAACATGGGATTTTAAAGATGCCCTTTAATGTCATGACATGCCCTGGCAAGATTCTGACAACATGCTCTGGAAAGATTCCTGGGATTCCAGGTGTACCAATATGGGTTCATTATTGGCAAGATTACCACAATATATCCCTGTTTCCAGGTGTTCTATTAAAGGGAACACAACTGGCAAGATTTTTACAACACACCCTCACCATTTAAACGGTCAGAAAAGGTTATTAGCATGGGATTTTAGAGGGTCAGATAGGGAGTCTATAAGTGGAGGTACTAGCCCCTAAGGCCGTCGCACCTGTGCAATGCGGCTCTGTACAATCCCGGTGTTATATTAAAGGGAACACATATGGCGAGATTCCCATGACACACCCTCTGGACTCCAATGACGTCACACAACTTACCCCGTTTTAAACGGTCAGGTGTAATATTGATGACGCAATTTTATGGAACCTTGCGACAGAACCCGTGGGGAATCCCCGGTTGTAACTTAACGACTGCACACACCTTAGGCAATGACGGTTCATACATCTTATGTAAGGATGGTGCACATCTTACGTAATTACAGTGCACACATTATTATCATATCATATTTTTTTGACATTTTATTTTTTAGCCGAAACGTACAACACTTTTTTCTTTCTTTCAAAGCGTTTTTTTCTTTTTTTTTCTTTAGTTCTTTGTCCTCAATTTGTCCTCCATTAGAAAAACACCCCAAGCAACAGGACTAAACTGCTATTACCAATATTCTGTATCGAGAACTAAACTCTATAAATAATCTATTGCAAGACACCTGAAATTCCCATTTTTTGCACACGCTGGAATAGCGTGTTCAATGCCGAAATTTGGCACGCCCTCGGAAAATATATATCTCCAGAGACAATTGCTCTCAAGGTATTTTTAGTAATAAAGGGGAAATGCTTGCTTTAATTATATAAACACCTAGCTAATTTAAGATTCGTCCTAAAAAATAAATCTAAAGGATTATGGTTATTGTACATACAATTTTTTAATAAAAACAAATTTACAACAATATTAAAATAAAGAAGGAGCAGCTAGAAAAACACAACAAACAAAAATAAAACGTGAAAAAAGGCTTATAAAGGATCGTAATATAGGCAGAAAGAACCGTGTATTATAGAAAGGCGGAGGGTCCCAGCAATCATTTCCAGAGGGCAGCATTGATATAGAGTAAAATGTAACCCATATAAAGCTATTAACAAAAATGCCACGACTATGAATATTTCACGCCATCGTGACAATATACGGCTGCCCCAATCTCCCTAGCAATCATTTCCAGAGGAGAGGGTTGATACTAGATGCAGATTTGTATACACTATTGATGTATTTCTGAGAGTCCTTAGCGAAAATAGAGCGTTTCTTTTAGTGCAAGTTAGATTTTCAGCCCCCTTCTCCACGGTAAAAATTCTTTAACGCCTCCACCTTAACTTTTAAGCTTAAAGACAGGAAACACCAAGAAATTCACACAACAGCGACATTATTTCATTGACCCTTTGAGATCACATCATTACCACCAAGACACTTTTAGACATTTTAAAAATTATGCTTCATTCCAGGGATTCAAGTTTTTGCAAGCCAACCTTTTCATAATAACTTCTAAGACACTCCACATCACCTTGGAATTACACACCTCCACCTTCGTCATCCGCGTGACACCAACCCTCACCACTCCCCTAGGACGTTTTCAACCTTTCCCACAGAAAAAAGCTCATGAATCAAAATTAAACACTGTTTTTACTTGAACAGTGGAACTCGGCATTTCATTGCTAGAGTGTGATGCTCCAATCATTTCTTGACACAATGACACAATTTTACTACTCTGTGGCACCCTCTGACATCACATCATCACCTCTGAGACATTTTTAAGACATTTCTTGTTAGAAATTACACTTCAACCAACAGATTCAAGTTTTCGCGAGCCAACCCTACGTGGTACACCATATCAATTATCACCACCATGGCAGTATTCCCTTGTAAATATTTTCATTGAAAAAGCAATTTTACATTTCTTTTGGATAGGCGCGTGAAACCTCAACAGTAAGGTTCATTGATATACTGTATTTGATGCTGTAACTTTTATCAAGACCCATTACACACTTTTAGGGGGGTCTTCGTTTTTTTCAAAAAATCAAATTTGCTTCAATAGAATACAAAACTTAGATTACAGGCAAAATTGTCAAGGGTTTTTCACTGATATAGTGAATAGCCAATATTTTCTAAGAATTCCCTCTGACTTTCCATGGAATTGGGCAGTTGTTTGACTACTAGCACACATTCATCAATCTTACAACATTGAATTTCCCATTGTTTACATATTTTCATCGAAAAGGGAACACATTCTACATTTCTTGTGGATAGGCGCTTAAAACCTTTACATTAAGATTCTTTGACGCACTGCATTTGATGCTGTAGCCTCGAACAAGACCCGTTATATCCTTTGCGAGTGTTTCTGCCTTTTACAAAACTCAAATTTGCTTCAATAGAATAAAAAACTTAGATTACAGGCCAAATTTTCGAAGATTTTTCACTGATATAACGAATTACCAAGATTTTCTAAGATTCTTCCTCTGAATCTTTACGAAATTGGGAAGTTGTTTGACTACTAGCACATACTCACCATTCTTACCACGTTGATATTTCCATTTTTTACATATTTTCATTGAAAAAGCAACAAATTCTACAATTCTTATGGACAGCAGCGTGAAACCTCAACATTAAGGCTCTTTGATGTGCTGTATTGGATGCTGTAACTTTTACCAAGTTCCGTTTAATCCATTGCGAGTTTTTCTGTATTTTACAAAAAATCAAATTTGCTTCAACAGAATACAAAACTTAGATTACAGGTAGAGTTCTCGAGGATTTTTCACTGATACAAGGAATAGCCAAGATTTTCTAAGATTTTCCCCCTGGCTCTTCGCAAAATTGTGAAGTTGTTTGACTACTAGCACTCATTCACCAATCTTACAACGTTAAATTTTCCATTTTTTACATATTTTCATCGGAAAAAGCAAGAAATTCTACATTTCTTATGGTTAGGCGCGTGGAACCTAAACACTATGGTTGTTGTTTTTGGTCCTTGTTTCTTGTTTCTATGTTCTGTTTTTGGTGTGGTGACTTTTACCAAGACCCGTTGCAGCCTTTTAGGGGCGTCTTTCCGCCTTTTAAACAAAATCAAATTTACTTCAATAGAATACACAACTTAGATTACAGGCAAAATTCTCGAGGATTTTTCACTGATAAAGTGAATAAGCAAGATTTTCCTCCCTGAATTTTAACAAAATTGTGAAGTTGTTTGACTACTAGCACACATTCACCAATCATACCACATCGAATTTTCTATTTTTACATATTTTAATCAAAAACGCAAAATTTTTTATATTTCTTGTGGATAGGCGCGTGAAACGTCAACACTAAGGTTCTTTGATGTGCTGTATTTGATGCTGTAACATTTTCTCTTCTTCGGAAAAAATCCAGAACAGAAATTCATCTTTTTCTCTTCTTCGAGAAAATTCGGAATTAAAGTTTTAACACTTTTCTCTTCTTTGGAAAAAATTCAAAATGGAAATTTAACGTTTCTATTCCATGGAAGAATTCAGAAGAAAACTTTAACTTTTTTCTCTTCTTTGAAAATTCGGAACTTAAGCGGAACTTTAAATCTTCGAAAAAAATTCAGAATCGTAGCATAACTTTTTCCATCTTCTACTGAAAATTCAGGAGTAAAGTGAGACTTTTTTTCTACACTGAGAAAATTTAGAACTGAAGTGAGACTTCTTTTTCTTCTTTGAAAAAATTCAGAATTGAACTGGAACTATTTCTATTCTCTTGAAAAATTCGGAATCGAACTGTAACTTTTTCTCTTCCCGGAAAAAAATTTAGAAGAAAACTTGAACTTTTTTTTCTCTTCGTTCAGAAAATTCCGAACTAAAGTGGAACTTTCTTTCTTCTTAGGATTACTCAGAACTGAAATTTAACTTTTCTATCTTCTGCCGAAAATTTAAGTCGAAATATAACATTTTATCTCTTCTCTGGAAGAAAATCAGAATCAAACCTTAGCATTTTCTCACATCCATGAGAAAATCCAGAAGAAAAGTTGAACTTTTTTTCTTCTTTGAAAAATTCAGAACTGAAGTGGAAATTTTTTTTATCTTCATTGGTGAATCACAGAACCGGAGTATATTTTTCTTTCTTCTTTGGAAAGATTCAGAATTGAAGTGTGACATTTTTCTCTTCTCCGGAAAAATTCAGAAGAGAACTTAAATTTTTCTTCTCTTCTTTGAGAAAATTCAGAACTTAAGTTGAACATTTTACTTCTTTAAAGGAGCTCAGAACTGATATGTATCAAACCTTAGCATTTTTTCACTTCCATGAAAAAATCCAGAAGAGAATTTGGAACTTTTCTTTTTTTCTTTGAAAAATTCAGAACAAAACTGGAAATTTTTATTTTCGTTCTTCACTTCTTTGAGAAAACTCAGATCTAAAGTGGAACTCTTTCTTCTTTAGGAAGAACAGAAGCATAAGTTTATTATCCCTTCTCCGGAAAAAATTCAGAGTCTAAGTATAACTTTTTCCATCTTCTACCGAAAATAAGGAAGAGAAGTGAGAATTCCTTCTCTTGACAAAGAAAATTCAGAAGTGAATTGAAACTTCTTTTCTTCTTTGGGAATATTCAGAATTGAAGTGGAACTATTTCCATTCTCTGGATAAATTCGGAATCAAAATGTAACTTTTTTTCTTCCTTGATAAAATTCAGAAGAAAACTTGAACTTTTTTTTCTTTGAGAAAATTCCGAACTAAAATGGAACTTTCTCTCTTCTTATTAAAAATCAATGGAAACTTTTTTCCTTTGACAAATTCAGAACAGAAGTAGAACATTTTTATCTTCGTTGTTGAATCACAGAGCCAGAGTATATCTTATTCTTTTCTTTGAACAAATTTAGAATTAAAGTGTAAAATTTTTCTCTTCTCCAGAAAATTCAGAAGAGAACTTGAACTTTTCTTCTCTTCTTTGAGAGAATTCGGAACTTAAGTGAAATTTTTTTCTTCTTTGACGGAACTCAGAACTGATGTTTTAACCTAGTTTTCTCTTCTTTGGAAAATTCAGAATTAAAGTTTAAAATTTTTTCTCTTTTCTGGAAAAAAATCAGAACCAATCCCTAGCCTTTTTTCAATTCCATGGAAAAATCCAGAAGGTAGCTTAAACTTTTCTTCTCTTCTTTGAGAAAATTAGGAATTGAAGTATAACTTTCTCCCTTCGGAAAAAATTAGAGTCGAAGCATAACTTTTTCGATCTTCTACCGAAAATTCAGAAGTGAAGTTAGACTTATTCTCTTCACTGAAAAAATTCAGAGGTGATGTGAGACTTCTTTTTCTTCTTTGAGGAAATTCAGAAATGAATTTTAACGTTTTTCTTTTCTGGAAATATTCAGAATCAAAGCTTAGCATTTTTTTCACTTCCATGAAAAAATACAGAAGAGAACTTGGAACTTTTTTCCTTCTTTGAAAAATTCATAGAACTTTTTTTTATCTTCGTTCTTCACTTCTTTGAGAAAACTCAAAACTAAAGTAGAACTCTTACTTCTTTATTAAAGTGGAACTCTTTCTAAAACCCAAGGATAATTTTTTTTTCTCTTCTTAGGAAAAAAATTCAGAGTCTAAATATAAATTTTTCTATCTTCTACCGAAGATTCAGAAGTGAAATGAGACTTCATTCTCTTCACTCAGAAAATTCAGAAGTGAAGTGATGATTCTTTTCTTCTTTGGGAAGATTCAAAATTGAACTGGAACTATTTCTATTATATGGAAAAATTTGGAATGGAAATGTAACTTTTTTCTCTCCCTTGAGAAAATTCAGAAGAGAACTTGAGCTTTCTTTTCTCTTCGTTGAGAAAATTCCGAACTAAAGTGGAACTTTCTCTTTTCTTAGGAAAAATCAATGTAAACTTTCTTCCTTTGACAAATTCAGAACAGAAGTAGAACTTTTTTATCTTCGTTTGTGAATCACAGAGCCTGAGTAAATCTTATTCTTTTCTTTGAACAAATTTAGAATTAAAGTGTAACATTTCTCTCTTCTCCGGAAAGATTCGGAAGAGAACTTGAACTTTTCTTCTCTTCTTTGAGAGAATTCAGAACTTAATTGGAACTTTTTCTTCTTTGAGGGAACTCAGAACTGATGTTGTAACTTAGTTTTCTCTTCTTTGGATAATTCAGAATTAAAGTTTAACATTTTGCTCTTTTCTGGAAAAAATTCAGAACCAAACCTTAGAATTTTTTCAATTCCATGGAAAAATTCAGAAGATAACTTAAAATTTTCTTCTCTTCTTTGAGAAAATTTGGAATTGAAGGATAACTTTCTCCCTTCGGAAAAAATTAGAGTCGAAGTATAACTTTTTCGATCTTCTACCGAAAATTCAGAAGTGAAGTTAGACTTCTTCTCTTCACTGACAAAATTCAGAAGTGATGTGAGACTTCTTTTTCTTCTTTGAGGAAATTCAGAAATGAATTTTAACGTTTTTCTTTTATGGAAATATTCAGAATCAAAGATTAGCATTTTTTTCACTTCCATGAAAAAATACAGAAGATAACTTGGAACTTTTTTCCTTCTTTGAAAAATTCATAGAACTTTTTTTTATCTTCGTTCTTCACTTCTTTGAGAAAACTCAAAACTAAAGTAGAACTCTTACTTCTTTATTAAAGTGGAAATCTTTCTAAAACCCAAGGATAATTTTTTTTCTCTTCTTAGGAAAAAAATTCAGAGTCTAAGTATAAATTTTTCTATCTTCTACCGAAGATTCAGAAGTGAAATGAAACTTCATTCTCTTCACTCAGAAAATTCAGAAGTGAAGTGATGATTCTTTTCTTCTTTGGGAAGATTCAGAATTGAACTGGAACTATTTCTATTATGTGGAAAAATTTGGAATGGAAATGTAACTTTGTTCTCTCCTTCGAGAAAATTCAGAAGAAAATTTGAGCTTTTTTTCTCTTCGTTGAGAAAATTCCGAACTAAAGTGGAACTTTCTCTCTTCTTAGGAAAAATCAATGGAAACTTTCTTCCTTTGACAAATTCAGAACAGAAGTAGAACTTTTTTATCTTCGTTTGTGAATCACAGAGCCTGAGTAAATCTTATTCTTTTCTTTGAACAAATTTAGAATTAAAGTGTAAAATTTTTCTCTTCTCCGGAAAAATTCAGAAGAGAACTTGAACTTTTATTCTCTTCTTTGAGAGAATTCAGAAATTAAGTGGAACTTTTTTCTTCTTTGAGGGAACTCAGAACTGATGTTGTAACTTAGTTTTCTCTTCTTTGGATAATTCAGAATTAAAGTTTAACATTTTGCTCTTTTCTGGAAAAAATTCAGAACCAAACCTTAGAATTTTTTCAATTCCATGGAAAAATTCAGAAGATAACTTAAAATTTTCTTCTCTTCTTTGAGAAAATTTGGAATTGAAGGATAACTTTCTCCCTTCGGAAAAAATTAGAGTCGAAGTATAACTTTTTCGATCTTCTACCGAAAATTCAGAAGTGAAGTTAGACTTCTTCTCTTCACTGACAAAATTCAGAAGTGATATGAGACTTCTTTTTCTTCTTTGAGGAAATTCATAAATGAATTTTAACGTTTTTCTTTTGTGGAAAAATTCAGAATCAAACCTTAGCATTTTTTTCACTTCCATGAATAAATCCAGAAGAGAACTTGGAACTTTTTTTTTCTTTGAAAAATTCAAAACAGAACTAGAACTTTTTTTATCTTCGTTCTTCACTTCTTCGAGACAACTCAAAACTAAAGTGGAACTCTTACTTCTTTATTAAAGTGGAACTCTTTCTAAAACCCAAGGATAATTTTTTTTCTCTTCTTAGGAAAAAAATTCAGAGTCTAAGTATAAATTTTTCTATCTTCTACCGAAAATTCAGAAGTGAAATGAGACTTCATTCTCTTCACTCAGAAAATTAAGAAGTGAAGTGATGATTTTTTTTCTTCTTTGGGAAGATTCAGAATTGAACTGGAACTATTTCTATTATGTGGAAAAATTTGGAATGGAAATGTAACTTTTTTCTCTCCCTTGAGAAAATTCAGAAGAAAATTTGAGCTTTTTTTCTCTTCGTTGAGAAAATTCCGAACTAAAGTGGAACTTTCTCTCTTCTTAGGAAAAATCAATGGAAACTTTTATTCAATGGAACTTCAAATCAACGTTCAAGTTTAACATTTTTCTCTTCTCTAGAAAAAAATCAGAAACAGACCTTAGCATTTTTCCAATTCCATGGGAAAATCCAGAAGAAAACTTTAAATTGTCTTCTCTTCTTTGAGAAAATTCGAAACTGAAGGATAACTTTCTCTCTTCGGAAAAATTCAGAGTCAATTTATATTTTTTTCCATCTTCTATCGAAAATTCAAAAGTGAAGTGAGACTTCTTTTTCTTCAGTGAGAAAAGTCAGAAGTGAAATGAGACTTCTTTTTCTTCTTTGAGAAAATTCAGAATTGAACTGGAACTATTTCTCTTCTCTGGAAAAATTCGGAATCAAAATATAAATGTTTCTCTTCCTTGAGAAGATTCAGTATAGAACTTGAACTTTTTTCTCTTCGTTGAGAAAATTCCATACTAAAGTGGAACTTTCTCTCTTCTTAACAAAACTCAGAACTGAAGCGTAACTTTTTCTATCTTCTACCAAAAATTCAGAGTCGAAGTTTAACATTTTTTCTCATCTCTGGAAAAAATTCAGAATCGAACCATAGCATTTTCTCACTGCCATGGAAAAATCCAAAAGAGAAGTTGAACTTTTTTCTTCTTTGAAAAATTCAGAACAGAAGAGGAACTTTTTTATCTTCTTTGGTGAATCACAGAACCTGAGTACATCATTTTCTCTTTTTTCAAAAAATTCTGAATTGAAGTGTAAAAATTTTCTCTTCTCCGGAAAAATTCAAAACGAAACTTGAACTTTTCTTCTCTTCTTCGAGAAAACATTTTTCTTCTTTGAGGGAACTCAGAAATGATGTGTAACTTTTTTTCTCTTCTTTGGAAAATTCAGAATTGAAGTGTAACATTTTTTCTGTTCTCTGGAAAAAATTCAGACCTTAGAATAATCAAACCTTAGAATTTTCTCACTTCCATGGAAAAAGCCAGAAGAAAACTGGAACTTTTTATTCTTCTTTTAAAATACAGAAAAAAGTGGAACTTTTTTTATCTTCCTTCTCTACTTCTTTGAGAAAACTCAGAACTAAAGTGGAACTCTGTCTTTTTTAGGAAACTCAGAACTGAACGATAATTTTTTCCCCTTCTTCAGAAAAAATTCAGAGTCGAAGCATAGCTTTTTCCATTTTCTACCGAAAATTCAGAAGTAAAGCAAGACATCTTTTTCTTCACCGAGAAAATTCAGAAGTGAATTGGGACTTCATTTTCTAAGAAAAGTAAGAATTGGACTGGAACTATATCTATTATCTGAAAAAATTCGGAATCGAAATGTAACTTTTCCTCTTCCTTGAGAAAATTCAGAAGAGAACTTGAACCTTTTTTCTCTTCATTGAGAAAATTACGAACTAAAGTGGAACTTTCTCTCTTCTTAGGAAAACTCAGAACTGAAGTTTAACTTGTTCTATCTTCTACCGAAAATTCAGAGTCAAAGTTCAACATTTTTCTCTTCATTCAAAAAAATTCACAGTTTCATATTAACATTTTTTTCTTGTATGGAAATTCAGAAGAGAACTTGAACTTTTCCTCAATTCCTTTAGGAAACTCATAATTAAAGTGGAACTCTCTCTCTCTCTTCCTTGGAAAGAATTCAGAATCGAAGAATAACTTTTTCCATCTTCTACTGAAAATACAGAAGTGAGAATTCTTTCTCATATCTAAGAAATTTCAGAAGACAACTTGAACTTTTTTTTTCTCTTCGTTTAGAAAATTCCGAATTGAACTGGAAATATTTTTCCTATTTGGAAAAAATTCACAATTAAACATTAACATTTTTCTCTTCAATGGAAAATTCAGAAGAGAACTTCACTTCACTTATTCACTTATTTGAGAAAACTCAGAATTAAACTGAAAATTTCTCTCTTCTTTTGAATAATTCAGAATCGAAATATAAATTTTTCTATCTTTTTCCGAAAATTCAGAAGTTAAGGGAGACTTCTTTCTCTTTATTGAGAAAATTCAGAGTTGAACTGAAACTATTTCTATTCTTAAGATAAAAATTCGGAATCGAGATGTAACTTTTTTCTCTTCCTTTAGAACATTGAGAAGAAAAATTGAACTTTTTTCTCTTCGTTGAGAACTTAAGTGGAACTTCTGCTTTAGGAAAACTCAGAACTGAACTGTAATTTGTTTTCTCTCTTCTTTGGGAAAGTTCTGAATCGAACTTTTAATTTTTCTCTCTTTTGATGAATTCAGAAGAGAATTTGAACTTTTTTCATCTTTGAAAAAACTTAGAAATGAAGTGTAACTTCAGTTAACTACAGTAGATTAACTACATTTAAGTTAGGTTTTTTTAACTTAGGTTAGCATGAGCGGTCATCCTTCTTCCTGCATGGTTCCATGCTCCCTCCTTTCACTCAATTTACAAAACCCTAGAAATTAAATTCTAGGGGATTTGTTAGATTGTCTTGAGTAATTAACTGTTGCTAGGAATTAATCATTGAACCAATTTATTATCATAATAATTTTATTGTCATATTGACATAATATCATAATATCAAAAACTGGAACTTCTTCTTTAGGAAAACTCAGAAATGAACTGTAATTTTTTTTTCTCTCTCTTCTTTGGAAAAGTTCTGAATCGAACTATTAATTTTTGTCTTCTTTGATAAATTCAGATGAAAACTTGAACTTTTTTCTTCTTTGAAAAAATTTAGAACTTGAGTGTAACCTTAGTTAACTACATTAGATTAATTACATTTAAGTTAGGTTTATTTAACTTAGGTTAGCATGAGCGGTCAAATGAAAAAGTTCCGTTCTGGATTTTTCGAATAAAAAAGTTACAGCATCAAATATAGAAGATCAGAGAACCTTAGTGTTAAGGTTTCACGCGCCCGTCCACAAGAAATGTAGAATTTGTTGCTTTTCCGATGGAAATATGTAAAAATGGAAAATTCGATCTGGTAAAATTGGTGAATTTGTGCTAGTAGTCAAACAACTTCAGAATTTCATGAAGAGTCAGGGGGGAAAATCTTAGAAAATTTTTGTTATTCACTGTATCAGTGAAATACCCTCAAGAATTTTGCCTGTAATCTACGTTTTGTATTACATTGAAGTTAATTAGATTTTATGAAAAAGGTGGAAAGACCCCCTAAAAGGCTGCAACGGGTCTTGGTAAGACTTACTGCATCAAATACAGCACGTCAAAGAACCTTAGTATTGAGGTGTCACGCGTCTAACCATAAGAAGTGTAGGAATCCTTGATTTTTTGATGAAAATATTAAAAAAAATGGAATTTCAACGTGGTAAGATTAGTGAATGTGTGCTAGTAGTCAAACAACTTCACAATTTAGTGAAGAGTCAGGGGGGAAATCTTAGGAAATCTTGGTTATTGACTAGTTGAGTGAAAAATCCTCGACAATTTTGTCTGTAATCTATGTATTGTATTCTATTGAAGCAAATTTGACTTTTGAAAAAAGGCGGAAACACTCGCAAAGGATATAACGGGTCTTGATAAAAGTTAAAGCATCAAACACAGTACATCAAAGAACCTTAATATTGAGGTTTCACGCGTCTATCCGTAAGAAATGTTGAATTTGTTGCTTTTCGATGGAAATATGTTAAAAATTGAAAATTCAACGCGGTAAGATTGGTGAATTTGTGCTAGTATTGACACAACTTCACAATTTGGTGAATTCAGGGGGGGGGTGTTAGAAAATCTTGGTTATTCATTACATCAGTGAAAAATTCCTCGAGAATTTTGCCTGTAATCTAAGTTCTGTATTCTATTGGAGCCAATTTGATTTTTGAAATAGGCGGAAACACTCGCAAAGGATAAAGCGGGTCATAGCATCATATACAGTACATCAAAGAACCCTAGTGTTGAGGTTTTACGCGTCTAACCACAATAAATGTAGAATTTTTTCTTTTTAGATGAAAGTATGTATAAAATGGAAAATTCAATGTGGTATGATTGGTGAATATGTGCTAGTGGTCAAAAAACTTCTCAATTTTGTGAAGAGTCAGGAGAAAATCTTAGAAAAGCTTGGTTATTCACTATATCAGCGCAATATTCTCGACAATATTGCCTGTAATCTAAGTTTTGTATTCTATTAAAGAAAATTTTATTTTTTTAAAGGCGGAAAGACCCCCTAAAAGGGTATAAAAGGTCTGGATAAAAGTTACAGCATCAAATATGGCACTCAAAGAACCCTAGTGTTGAGGTTTCACACGCCTATCCATAAGAAATGTAGAATTTGTTTGTTTTGTTTTGTTTGTTTGTTTGTAGAATATGTAAAAAATAAAAAATTCAACGTGGTAAGATTGGTGAATGTGTGCTAGTAGTCAAACAACTTTATAATTCGTGAAGAGTCAGAGGGAAATCTTAGAAATTCTTGGTTGCTCATTATATCAGTGAAAAAAAACTCGACAATTTTGCCTGTAATCTAAGTTTTGCGTTTTATTGAAGCAAATTTGATTTTTGAAAATGGGGAAACACTCCCAAAGGCTGCAAGGGGTCTTGATAAAAGTTACAGCATCAAATACAGCACTTCAAAGAATCTTAGTGTTGAGGTTTCACGTGCCTATCCACAAGAAATGTAGTATTTGTTACTTTTTCAATGAAAATATGTAAAAATGGAATAATGCCACGGTGGTGTGAATTGACATGGTGTATCACGTAGGGTTGGCTTTCGAAAAATTGAATCACTGGGTTGAAGTATAATTTTTAACAAGAAATGTCTGAAAAAAGTCTTGGAGGTGATGATGTGAAGTCATAGGGTGCAAGAGAGCAGTAATAGTTTGGTATTGTGGCATGAATTGCTTGGAGTATTATACTCTAGCAATGAAATACCGAGTTCCGCTGTTCAAGTAAAAATAGTGTTTAATTTGGATTCATGCGCGGCTACGTCCGACCTCGTATCGCAACCGTTTACCACCTCTGAGATCCGAAATGCTGTAAAACTATTAAATAATAATCGCGCCCCTGGCGTCTGTGGTATTTCCGCAGAACTCCTCAAGTACGGGGGTGCAGGGATGATTCTGTGGCTCCAGCTAATATTTTCAGCTGTATGGACGACGGAAAGCATACCGAACGACTAGCGTGCTGGCATCATATTGCCGCTCTGGAAACGTAAGGGCAGCCGTAAAATATGCCCCAACTATTGTGGGATCAGGCTTCTCTCTGTTCCTGGTAAACTCTTCACCATTTCACTCCTGGACAGGTGTTCCACCTTTTTGCGCAGAAAGGTCCAGCAAGCGGGTTTCATGCCCGGCACCAAAAGTTCCAACGAAAAGCGTACATCGCATTCGTGGACTTTCAGGCTGCCTTAGATTCTGTTGATCGCCGTTCACTTTGGCTGATACTAAGAACTACGAGTCTACCCAAGAAATATTGCTCACTTTTTGAAAA
The DNA here is from genome assembly GCF_049724085.1 of Artemia sp. Qi Xiang Cuo. Taxonomy (NCBI): domain Eukaryota; kingdom Metazoa; phylum Arthropoda; class Branchiopoda; order Anostraca; family Artemiidae; genus Artemia; species Artemia sp. Qi Xiang Cuo. Next base: position 56,733,631 of record NC_142795.1, on the reverse strand, counting down.
GCTTTATGATGATTCGGAGAGCTGCGTACAAGTCAATGGAAGACATACTCCTTGAGCCCCCCCTCCGTCCCGTTCTACTGCAAAGGAAGTCAACATCGGAAGCAACCGAGTAGATGTGGTTGAAGACTTCACTTACCTGGGATCCATTCTGTCGAAGGATGGCTTGATCACAAAAGAGCTTACATCTCGAATAGCCAAAGCGTCGGCACTTGTTGGGAGGCTTAACAGCATCTGGTGAAAGCCAATCACTAGCACCTTTACCAAAATGCGCATTTACAATGTGTCAGTCAGCACCGTGCTGCTGTATGAAGCGGAGACGTTGCAGCTGCAAAATCTATCCTCAGCGCCGTCGATGTCGCACAGACGAAACATCTCCGAAGAATCGAGAGACTTCACTGGACTGACTACGTTAGCAACCAGACCATCTTGTCACGTACGGCACAAACTCCTTTCTTGACGCAGCTCACCCAGCGTACTGTTCGGTGATACGGCCATCCCGTTTGCATGTCACGCGACGCCCCAGCAAGTGTCGCATTCGACTTCGACCCCACCCTACACGGATGGAAGCAACCCAGAGGACGCCCCCTCCCATTAGGTGGAAAGACAAAGCCGATGAATTCCTCACCCAAGCCCACATCCCGGTGGAAGAAGCCGCGAGCCTGGCAAGCGATAGGTCAACCTGGACGCGCCTAGTCTCATCTTTCTCTACGCCGAACCCTCGGTAGTAGCATTAAGTTAAGTCAAGTAAGTCAAGTTATTTTTGGTGGGAAAAGGTTGAAAATGTCCTAGGGGGATGATGAGGGATGGTGTCACGCTGATGACGGATGGGGGGGGGGTGTTTAATGCCAAGGTAGTGTGGAGTGTCTTGGAGGTTATTACGATAAGCTTGGCTTGCAAAAACTTGAATCACCGGATTGAAGCATAATTTTTTAACAAGAAATATCTGAAAAAATCTTGGAGGGGATGATGTGATGTCAGAGGGGCAGTCAAATAATGTCGCTGTGCTTTGAATTGCTTGGAGTATTATGTTCTACAGCTTAAAAGTTAAGGTGGAGGCATTAAACAAAATTTTCCTTTTAATGGGGGGGGAAGCTGAAAATCTAACTTGCACTCAAAGAAACACTGTATTTTGGCTAAGGACTCTAGGAAATACCTCAATAGTGCTGGAAATGATTGCTAGGGAGGTGGGGCAGCCGTATATTTTCACGATGGCGTGAAACATTCATAGTCTTGGCTTAAAGAAACGGGGCATTTTCGTTAAAAGCTCTTAATATGGCTTAAATTTAATCTAATATCAACCCCACCCTCTGGAAAGCATTGCTAGAACCCCCCTCCTTTCTATAATACACGGTTCTTTTTGCCTATATCACAATCCTTTATAAGCTTTTTTCACGTTTTATTTTTGTTTGTTGTGTTTGTATAACTGCTTTTCCTTTGTTTTAATATTATTGTAAATTTGTTTTTATTAAAAAATGTGTGTGTACAATAACCCTAATCCTTTAGATCTATTGCTTGGGACGAATCTTAAATTAGCTAGGTGTTTACATAATTTAAGCATGCCTTTCCCCTTTATTGCTAAAATTACCTCGAGAGTGAATGAGCCTTTTTTAAAGTTTCTATTTAATCCAAAAAATTCTGAGAAAAATTCAATTGTCTCTGGAGATATATATTCTCCGAGTGCGTGCCAAATTTTGGTAGTAAACATGCTGTTGACAAAAGACAAGCAAAGGCAAAAGAAGAAGTTTTTGTCCCACCACCTGAACAATTAAAAGAAACAAATTTGGTCGTCAATGCCTTCCATACCTTATTAAATCAAAAACCTGGACTAGATAAATCGTTGGAAGAAAAAGAATTTTTGTCCCACCACCTGAATAATTGAAAGAAATAAAGGTTCGGCGATATGTCTTTCATATAGTGATGGGCGATATTTTGATTAATCGATGTATTGATATTTTAACTTTCGATATTCGAAATATCAATATCGATATTTTGGGTTAAGTTTTTTGCTATCTCATGGATTTGCCAAAGTTTAGTACCACAAATGGTAAATAAAGGGTATTTTGTATAACTTTTTTGAAAAAAAGTAAAAAAACTTACTGAAAAAAAGTACTGGAAAAAGTAAAAAAAAACTTACTCTCACAACAAAATGAAGTTCTAGTTCATAGTCAAGAACAAAACCATTTGAATTTTTTCAACTAAACAGTTTGCTTGCCGTGTTCGAGTCCAAATGACAAACAATGATTAATGACTTTGTGTTACCTAGACTCAATACAAGTTTGTTAAAAATCAAGAAGTGATACTCTTATAATCTTACGAGGGGGAATGATATTCATATATGTCAGATTTCTTTGTCTGGTTTTCAAAATAGATAGTAATAAAATTACTATGAAAGGAAAGAAAATGCCGATACTATTAGATGTTACCAGGTTCGTTGCATGACAAAAAGTAATTTGATCCAAATAAGGAACATAATTTCTTTCAGATAAAGCCTTTCACACCAAAAGTACCCCAGTTAAATTAAAATACGCCAAGATTTACGCCTGGCGGGATGACTCAAAATTTTCCCACCAGTCACCATCAATATATATATATATATATATATATATATATATATATATATATATATATATATATATATATATATATATATATATATATAATATATATATATATATATATATATATATATATATATATATATATTTATATATATATATATAATAGTTCCGGGAGCCCGGCGGCTTATCCGCCGAGCCCCGGCACTCGGCACGCTTCTATATATATATTCTCACTGCTGCTTGTCGTCTAGACGCAGACAATTTTGTCTGCGTCTTTTCTTGATGTTATGACTTCCAAATGGACCTTAAATTAGAAGTGGTGCCTTTGTATAATTTCATTTTTTTTTTTATTGGACCTTTAACTTTTGCCACGGCTTGTCTTTTGTTATTATGAAAGTAGTGTTGGGCGGTATTTGATATCGATATATTGGACCAAATATCGTCATTGAATATATATATATATATATATATATATATATATATATATATATATATATATATATATATATATATATATATATATATATATATATATATATATATATATATATATATATATATATATATATATATATATATATATATATATATATATATATATATATATATATATATATATATATATATATATATATATATATATATATATATATATATGTAACTGCGACTATGACTACTTGGAACTACATGCAAATGTGGCTTTTTATAACTGCGGCTGTGACTATTTGTGTCTGCCAATGCGACTACTTGCAACTTTGAATATTTGTGACTCTAACTACTTGTGAATACGAATATTAGCACGTGCGATTACTTATGACTATGATTAAGACTACTTGCAATTACGAAAGTGGTATCGTCATAATATATTCGAACGCACAGATAGCAGATTAACATGGGATTTTAAAGACGTCCTTTAATGTCACGACATGCCCTGGCAAGGTTCCGACAACATGCCCTGGCGAGATTCCCGGGATTCTAGGTGTTCCAATATTGTTTCATTGGGCAAGATTACCACAACATATCCCTGTTTCCAGGTGTTCTATTATAGGGAACACAGCTGGCAAGATTCTTACAACACACCCTAACCATTTAAACGGTCAGATAGGGATATTAGCATGGGATTTTAAAGGGTCAGATAGGGAGTCTATAAGTGGAGCTACTTGCCCCTCAAGCCATCACACCTTTGCAATGTGGCTCATGTTTCCCGGTGTTCTATTAAAGGGAACACAGATGGCGAGATTCCCACGACACACCTAGACCCCGGGGCCGCGCCGGTCGATCGACCAACCGCCACCGACAAGAGGCCCGGTCGAACGCCACCGAAATGTCATAACGCCACTGGTATACCACAGGCGCGCCACCTCGGGCCGAGGTGGTGGCGTTTGGTCGACTTTAAATTAATTTTACGGCAATTCTTTATTGCGTCAACCGCAAAGTTGGAGCTTTTTCTTCTCGTGTGGTTTAGTATTTCGATTTTCCTGATTAGAAATCAAGCAGGGCTTGCACTATCCCAGAATTTTCGGGTATTTCCCTGAAAATCTATGCGTCACACCGAAAAAAAATTTGGTTCCCCGAAAATCACGCAATCACGGGGTCACCTTTAACGATTTATCACCAGTGACTTTCCCTGCCAAATATTACTTTGCACACCATAATTCTTCACTACCCTCTTGTTCATTAGTTTTCGTCTCTTTGGTTACTTTGCATAAAAACCAGACAGATGCAATATGCTATTCCAAATACTGCAATATACATAGTTCTTCATATGTTGACAAAAAAAGTATCGTCTTTAAGAAATGAGTTTAAATCATTTTGAATGCAGTTTCCCAATCGCTATTTCTTACATCATTCGTAGTCAAGAATTTTATTTTCAAGTTAAATAGAATTATAGAACGCATTCACTACTATACAGCTTCAGCCTTTTGTTGGATTTTGAAATTGACAGCCGACAGATTGTTTCTACAGCTGAATTGCAGATAAGTTTGCAGATTTTTTTTGCTGTTTTTAGATAAGATTTTCTTAATGTTTAATACTCAATTATTGAACGCCTGATGGAAAATACAATCTTCTTTCTGGAATATTTTTACCCCCCCCCCCCAAAAAAAAAAAAGAAAAGAAAAACAACCTTCGATTGAGACAAAATTTAGCTATAGACTAAGCTATGCACAAAGTTGGGGAATTTAAGATTGAACTGGAAGCTACCCCATAAATATGATTCATAAATAATAGTAAATTATTGCCTATAGAGGGGGGATAGGGGGCTATCATTTTTAAATGATAATACCTCATTTTTTTTTATTGAAAGCAGGGATGCCAAAAAGGTAATTATTTTTTTTTCATTTAAAGTGGAGACAGAAGAAAATGATATCAAATACCCTGGGAAACCATTCAAATATTTTGATAGACCCAGGGCCCCCCATTAGGACTTGTTCATTGTCTTGGGTATTTTACGATTTCTCATAGGCTACTGGCCATATTTGGCTTTTGTTTGTGCTCCCTTTTAATTAGATTCTTTGGATCTTATCGAATACCATTGCGAATCTATCACTCAGTTTTCCAATAATTTGAGGTATATCTGAATAATTTCGACATCTTTGTTGTTGTCTTTGCTCACCTTTGCTCATACCCTTTTTTATTTTTTCAAGGAACACTCAGCTGTTTAACGTTATTTTGCGTGTTTGTTTCAACCATATAAGTGACCTAGTTAATTAATAAGTAAATTATTTTTCTAATGAAAGCTGAGACGGTATCCTATCAAGGTGGTATCCAGAGGGGGGGGAGGGAGGTATTACATTTAAATAATAATAGCTCGAAATTTTATTTATTGAATGCAGGGATCCCAAAAAGTTGATTTTTTTATTTAAAGCAGAGACGGCATCCTATCAAGGTGGTATTCAGAGGGGGAAGGGGGGTATTGAGCTATCATATTTAAATGATAATACCTCGATTTTTTTAAAGCAGGGATGCCAATAAGTTAATTATTTTTTTTATTTAAAGCAGAGACGGTATCCTATCAAGATGGTATCCAGAGGGGGGGGGCATAGGGAGTTATTATATTTAAGTGATAGTACCTTGATTTTTTTATTGAAAGCAGGGATGCCAAAAAGTTTAAAAGTTGACAAAATTAACAATATTTTCGTGACATATACTTGATACAGCACTTGCATGGTTTTATCGTCCAAAGAGAAAGGGACATACGCGTCCAATCCGTTTTTTTTTTCTTATTGATGAAACAGGTTTACTTTAAAAATATTCATTCATAAGTACCAGGCAGATTCACACTAAAACGAATTGGTGTGACGAAAGCGATATCGACTTTCCCACCTAACGTTGTGCTCGAGTAACAATGGCGCCCTTGGTCCAGTGCCCAAGTTACATTAAAAAGGCCAGGTCATAATAATACCTTTCAATTTGGGAGGTTCAAGGAGGAGTCTTTGACAGTCTTATGACCTCAGGGTACTAGATGTTGCAACATTCTTACGTATCTACAGCGGTTTAAAAAATTCTATCACCTCACAAATGATTACCAAAAACATGCACACATGTAACATTTGGAATATTATAACACTTTTTTCAAAGCTTTGAAGAAAAGCAAAAAAGTCTAAATACCCCTAACTACGCTCGAAAGCTATTTTAAAAAGAAACTCTTTGGAGATTTCCATGGAAATGACCATAGCAGAAGCTTTGAGCCTGGGTGGGGATGAAAGAGGAGTCTGAGAATTTTGACCACGGGTGAATTATTGTTGCGACTTTCTTAAATTTGGTAATTCTTGTGAGCATTTGGAAATCAAAGCTTAAACTCAATAACTGATACTAAGTGTCCTCACATTTTGCTTGGATTAAAAGTGAAGAACTAGGATGAACATTTCAACATCTTCCTGGAGCTACTTCGGTCTGCATATTATTTTATTTAATTACACTTAAAACGGATGAGCTTTTTTATTTTTTACCTAAGAAAATAGCTGGCACTTCATTTTTCTTCATAGCGAATAAACTATTAAGTGTTTTTGTGTCATTGTAATTGAAGTGTTCTCATGTTAAGTGTTAATCATGTATTTTTCAATTTGATAAATTTACTCGTTATAGATGCAGTTTATAATTTGACTGATATTAGGTATTTATCAGTTTACAATTTGGAATGAATCCCCAAAAGAAAAAATGAATAATATCCAAAAGAGCAGCCAGAAGGAATATAAAAGCAGCAGTTCAGCCTTAGCCTACATGACATATATTCTATAAAGAAGCAAAAAAAAAACTTTAAAATGCATTTTTTTTTCAATTTTTATTAAAAACCAGTTTTTAATACAAGAATACTTCTTTGGAATCCAAAAGAGCAAAAAAAAAACAATCAATATAAAAGTCGCCCATTTCAACTGTTTTAAAGGTGAAAAAACAGATATAAGCAAAGGGCATTATGAAAAAATTAAGCTTCTATGTTCAAATTTATATTCACAGTTTTTACCCAGATAACTGACAAATTTCGTGATACGGTATTTGAAGTTTTATATGCAGTAATGCTCGATGAAAAAAACTACTAATTTTGATAATTATTTATGTTAAGAATATATAGCTAATATATATAATATTTATGTTAAGAATATATATACATATATATATATATATATATATATATATATATATATATATATATATATATATATATATATATATATATATATATATATATATATAGTTCCGGGAGCCCGGCAGCTTGTCCGCCGGGCCCCGGCACTCGGCACGCTTCTATATATATATTCTCACTGCTGCTTGTCGTCTAGACGCAGACAATTTTGAGCCTTTTCTTAATTTATGGCTTCCAAATGGACCTTAAATTAGAAGTGGTGCCTTTGTATAATTACTTTTTTTTTTATTGGACCTTTAACTCTTGCCTCGGCTTGTCTTTTGTTATTATGAAAGTAGTGTTGGGCGGTATTTGATATCGATATATCGGACCAAATATCGTCATCGAAACGTATTATCGAAACCAATAACCCCCTATAATCCCCGCGGAAAATCCCCCACATGAAAATTCTGCAAATTTTCAGCATAGATCTTCGAGATTCAGGTTTGAATTCTTGCATCTATTATTGATTTTATTTATCCTTATCTTACATCTTACCCTGATATCTTTTTCGCAAGAATTCTTTCGGCTCCCGAGTCAGATACGTGTGAATTATTACAACTGATGGTTCGTTTACACATTGTGGAAATCCATGCGGAAACCCGTCCGTTTCTGTTCGAACTATGGCTAAAATAACGCTGCGTTTTAAGGCAAAGATTTCAATTTATTGCAACAGCGTGACCTAGAGTGAAAGGGGTGAAAGGACTTATTGGTAGCCATATGGTGAATATCTTCTTTGGCCATCACCAAAACATCAAGAAGGGTATTATGTTATTACCCTCTTCTGAAAGCTGTTGAGCAATAGAGAGCCAAATGACACCGTTTTTCTTAGTTTTCTTATAGCCTGGGTGCGCAGGATCATACAAGCTGGGGTAGCCTTGCACCAAAGTTATGAGATCGTGTAGTTTTTGATAAGCCATACTCATGGTTTTATTTATTTAAAAACCTTGCCAAGATTCCGTCCTGATTTGACCAAAACGTTGCGGAAAGCTAGAGAATTTTTCTACCACGAAAACGGACGGAATTTCCGCACGGATTGCTAAATCCGCATGAATTTCCACAATGTGTAAACGAACCATGAAAATGAAAGGTCCTCAAAAAATGACGTTATAATGAAAAGTTCAGATTTTGAATGTTATCATAGGTAAACTAGCCGACCAGCACTGTTGCCATATTTGATTATTTCCCGCCAAACTGGCGTATTTTGATGGTGACTGGTGGGAAAATTTTGAGTCATCCCGCCAGGCGTAAATCTTGGCGTATTTTAACTGAACTGACACATTTTTGGTATGAAATGCTCTATCTGAAAGAAATTATGTTCCTTATTTGGATCAAATTACTTTTTGTCATGCAACGAACCTGGTAACATCTAATAGTATCGGCATTTTCTTTCCTTTCATAGTAATTTTATTACTATCTATTTTGAAAACCAGACGAAGGAATCTGACATATATGAATATCATTCCCCCTCGTAAGATTATAAGAGTATCACTTCTTGATTTTTAACAAACTTGTATTGAGTCTAGGTCACGGCAAGGACGGCAAGGACTCGGACACGGCAAGCACACTGCTTAGTTGAAAAAATTCAAATGGTTTGTTCTTGACTATGAACTAGAACTTCATTTTGTTGTGAGAGTAAGTTTTTTTTTACTTTTTCCAGTACTTTTTTCAGTAAGTTTTTTTACTTTTTTTCAAAAAAGTTATACAAAATACCCTTTATTTACCATTTGTGTTACTAAACTTTGGCAAATCCATGAGATAGCAAAAAAACTGAACCAAAATATCGATATTGATATTTCGAATATCGAAAGTTAAAATATCAATACATCGATTAATCAAAATATCGCCCATCACTATATGAAAGACATATCGCCGAACCTTTATTTCTTTCAATTATTCAGGTGGTGGGACAAAAACTTCTTTTTCTTCCAACGATTTATCTAGTCCAGGTTTTTGATTTCACAAGGTATAGAAGGCATTGACGACCAAATTTGTTTCTTTTAATTGTTCAGGTGGTGGGACAAAAACTTCTTCTTTTGCCTTGGCTTGTTTTTTGTCATTATGAAAGACATATCGCCAACCATTTTTTTCTTTTAATTGTTCAGGCGGTGGGACAAAAACTTCTTCTTTTGCCTTGGCTTGTCTTTCGCCATTATAAAAGACATATTGCCGAACCTTTGCTTTTTTTAATTGTTCAGGTCGTGGGACAAAAACTTATTTTTCATCCAACGTTTTATCCAGTCCATATTTTTGATTTTCAAAATATGGACTGTTATTGATGACCTTATCCATGTCAAAATCCAAAACTCAATCATCATCGCTTTCATCATAAATTTGTTTGCTCGTTACACCTCGGATTATTTTTCGTCATTATGAAATAAATATCGCCGAACCTTTGTTTTTTCAACCAAGGTATGGTAAGCATTGATGACCTAATCCGTGTCAAAATCCCAAACCTAATCATCATCGCTATCATTTTCAATAATGATACGTTTTGATTCTCGCTGTCCAGGTTGGTTTTTATTGACTAGCAGCTCTTCATTTTAATTTTTGACTCCCTCACTTGTTCGTTGTCGTATGTCTTCTAACTGCGTGTGTCTTTGCTCTTCATTTTCATTTTGAGCACGCTGTAATTCTCATTTTCGCATGTATTCTAACCGCCTGTGTCGTTGCTCTTCATTTTCATTTTTGACACGTTAGTTCAAGTGTTGGTTCCAAAATTTCATCATTTATAGTCACTGTAACTGCACAATTTCGTTTTCGGGCCTTCCAACAGACATTATAGTATATAAATAACTGTTGCGTTTGGAAACTAAACAATCTTATTTTGGCTATGCATGACGTCAGATAAGAAAATACTTATATGATGTATGAAAACTTATATGAAATACTTACATGAAATACATCATATGATATATGATGCCATATATGATGTCCTAAGAATGCTTATATGACTTACGAACAAAGTTCATGACGTCATTTGCCAAAACCAAAATATAGGCTCTTAACGATTTTTCTCAGACTTCTGATCTATCTAGATTGTTTTTTTATGCGAAAATATCCATAGATACCAATTTTCCCGAAAAAACAGGGAGCCATATATATTATATAAATAACTAATGCGTTGGAAACATAAATAATCTTATTTATGCTATGCATGACGTCATATAAGAGAAAACATACATTTTTCCCAGACTTTTGACCTATCTTGATCATTTTTTTATGCGAAAATATTAATGTCGACATTCACCGGTTATTATCAAAAAATCTTTATTCCGTGCTTGGGATCAATTAGCTTTGTGAATCGGATTTTTTCAGTCTTATGTAAGCTTGGATGGTAAAAGTAAAAGTTTGGTTAGGTTTTGTGAGGTTGAGTTAATTTAGGTTGGGTTAAGTTAAACTAGGTTATAAATCTCAGAAACGGGCTAAAAACCTAACATTACTTAGCCTAATCTAACCTGTCACCATTAAACCTTGCATAAAACTGAAAATGTTTACTGGCAACGCTGACTAAATCCAAGGAGAAAAAAAGGTCTTTCGGACATTCATCGGTGAATGTCGACATTCACCAATTTCACGGCGACATGTATATTGCTCAATTAAAATATACATCAAGAACAGTATTGAACAGTTCTGGTGGAGAGGTTGTGATTTGCAGGGTAGTATTCTTCTGGTAAATATAACGTTAGTATTTTAAGCTCACAAATGTTTCTTGCTTTCAATGTCAGAAAATCATCTTAATGACTTCATACTATTCCTTTCAAACTCTTTTAATCGGCGCTGTGTTTTGATGAAAAACATGTAACTTTGTTTCTCCCTTTTCCCTGGGCTGTTTTTCTTGATTTTAAACAATCAAGTTATTTTTCTTTAGTTTTGATCCTTGTAAGTCGTTTGTTCATATCGAACCGTTCACAAAAGAAAAGGGGTTTCAGTAATTATTTTTGACCCTAGGCGGTATTTCAAATATAAAAGTTTCATCTTGTGATGGATTGTTGCGATAAAGGAGACTCTTGATTTTCGTCTAACAAAGCATCGACTTCGCAAAAAGTAGTAACTTAAACTTATCTCTTGAAATCACATTGCTAAAAATATTGTGGTTCAACAGTTCAAGTTTTGAATATGGTCATAAAACTTGAAAATATACCATGGGCATCCAAATTTGTGCTCTTTTTAAGTCAAACGAGAAAACAAAAAAAAGTCAACCTTAATCTTATATTTACTTCAATATACTTGCAGTTAAAGGAATATTTTCAAGTTCTGATCAAATAATTGATTTTGAATTTAGAAAGTGTGTTATTCTTAATGTTGCATTTCTTTTATTATGCGGCATTATTTTTTACTTATTGATTCTATCTGTCAATACTTTCGTTTTGATTTTTGATGTTTAACTCAAGGGGGATTTCCAGTTTACTAATACGGCTACGGCTACTAAAAACTGCTGTTGGGGCTAGGGGTGCTAAGGTAAAACTTACAGGGATGTTTAGGGGGATGTTGAACTAAATCAAAACACATTGTGCATGCCAGTTGTTAAAAGGGTGCATCAACAATGTCTTAGGAACGGCTCAGAGTATTTTGTTGAAACTACCAGGGCATGTTGAGGAGGAAGTAGAAATACAAATAGCGGTTTTTTCTGTCTTATTCTACAAGAAATCAGTTGGATTCTTTGGAAGTACCATGGGTGTCCCTAGAGGAACGTAGCAAGACTACATAAATAAAAAGTTGAGAAGCTGAATATTCCTCTAAAAAGTCTGGACCTGAATTTCCTTACACCCTGTTACAACCCATGATCGATATTTACAGAGGAACAAGCCAAAAGACTAAAAACTTACTTGAAAACGATAGCTTATATGCTTTCGACTGTATTCCCCTAAAAGCGTGTAAATTTGCATACACTTAGTAACACTTATGCCATTATTGAGAACATAAAAGTACCGGATAACGGAACTGCAAAGGTAGTGGAAACAGTGGAGGAATTACAGGTAAAGATTGGTACCGTGGTTTTATAGATTAACTTAAAACTCTATCAGTAAGAACGCCAATAAGTACAAGCCTATGATGGACAACTGCTTTCAACTGTCACAGTTTAGGAGCTTTCTTTAACAACCTGGATTGAGGCCTATATAAACACATGTTCAGACCACAAGACATTGGAAGTTTTGACAAATCAGGTCTGAAAAAATCCACAAGCCTGGTAAAATCATTGCACAGCAAGGCCAGAAGTAAGTAGGGAAGGTCACGTCAGCAGAAAGAGGTCAGTTGACCACGATTTGTGCTGGTGTTAATGTGTTGGGAACACAGACCCTCCTCTACTTATTTCCCCACAAAAACAGTGTCCAGAAATTTTACTCAGGGGAGCTTTACCAGGAACCATCATGACCAGCTCAGAAAATACTTCTGGCTGGATGACTGCCTCTCATTCTTTACTTTACTTGGAGCATTTTATCAATCACCTCAAACCCAAAAAATCAACAAGAAAAAAATATGAAAAACTCAGAAGTTCTCACTGACCCCCCTATGAAAGAATGCATTGCCGCTAGGATGAAAGCTGTATTTTCCAAAAAGCCATAGTTCTGGAACGGAAGATAGTCAGACAAGTGAAAAGACTAAAAAGCAAAAGGCGTATCTCTGGCAACAAGAGTTACAGATAGAGTGGCGATTCTGACGTAGATGATCCTGTATACAACAACTCTTCAGACCCCAGCATAGACATTGAAGACAAGCCCCCTACCAGCAACTTCTAATTTTACACTTAGAAATTCAAGGCTGGTGATTACATTTGGATTGACCTGAAGTACAAGAAAGGGAATTATGTTCATAACGTTGTCATTATCAAAAGTAGTAACTGAAGAACTTAAGGTCCTCTTTTGGAAAAAGACTGGAGCAAGAGACTTTGCGCTAACTGACGAAATGAATAGTATCTTAAAGACAGAAGTTGAAATAAAACTTTCTCCAATGAAACGTAGAACACCAAGATTAGCGGAGTGGCTTACTTTTGGTGTTAATCATTCAATGTATAATTTGAAATTAATTTAAACCTTAATGAAATTCATTTTGTAGTTTTTTATGCTGACCATATTTTTTCTTAATTTTATAGCCAAAAACAAGCTTTAATGTTCCCCTGGTCACTTATCTTTTTCTTCATGATTTTCAATTTGGTTTCCGAATGAAGCACTCCACTGAACATGCCTGTATGACCCTCTTGAATTTTATTCACTATGCCTTAGATTCGGGGTTGATTACGGCTGCTATATTCCTGGATATTCGTAAGGCTTTCAATTCCTTAACCCATGAAATTCTTCTATCGAAGATGTCTCATTTTGGCATAAGGGGAAATGTATTTATTTGGGCTAGGGCCCTAGGGAAATTCAAAAGGCTAGGGCCCATTTTAATAGTCGAAATTGTTTGGAGGGCAACTAACCCCCCTCTCACGCCCACCTTATCCCCAAACACATCCAATCAAATTTCGAAATAGCCATTTTATTCAACGTAGTTTTAAGTTCTGAAAATTAGGTCTTTGAGGATGACAACCCCCCCACAGCCCTTAGGGAAAGGGTTGTAGGTTATGCACTGGGGGCATATAAGGTTTTTATAGAACGAGTTATCGTAGAAACTTCAAAAAGGGCTCAATCGATTGGAAATTGAAATGGCTAAAGTAATTGGAAGGCAACTAACTGCCCTTCCACGCCCACCATTTCCCCAAGCACATCCAATCAAAATTTTGAGATATCCATTTTGTTCCACGCAGTTTAAAGCTCAGGATATTATACATTAAAGCAGGACACTCCCCCACAGTCTTCAGGGCAATGGTTATAAGTTATGCCCTGGGGGCATATAAGTTTTTATTGAAATCTTTGTCGTAGAAATTTCAAAAAGGGCTCATTCGATTGGAAATTCAAAGGTCTAGTGTCCTTTTTAATAGTCGAAACTGATTGGAGGGCAACGAACCCACCTCTCATGCCCATCATTTCCCCACACACATCCAATCTAAATTTTTAGATAGCAATTTTGTTAAGCGTAGTTGTTTTCCAGATAGAAATTATGTTTTTCAGGAGGACACTCCCCCACAGCCCTCAGGGCAAGGGTTGTAAGTTATGACCTGGGAGCATATTAGGTTTTCTATAGAACGCGTTGTCGCAGAGACTTAAAAAAGGCTCATTCGATTGGAAATTGAAATGGCTAGTGCCGGTTTTAATAGTCGAAAGTGATTGGAAGGCAACTAACACCCTTCCTCGCCCACTATTTCCCCAAACAAATCCAATCAAAATTTTGAGATAGCCATTTTATTCAACGTAGTTTTAAGTTCTGGAAATTAGGTCTTTGAGGATGACACCCCCCAGCCCTCAGGGCAAGGGTTGTAAGTTATGCCCCGGGGGCATATAAGGCTTTTATAGAACGCGTTGTCGTAGAAACTTCAAAAAGGGCTCGTTCGATTGGAAATTGCAATGGCTAGTGCCCTTTTTAATAGTCGAAAGTAATTGGAAGGCAGCTAACACCCCTTCCACGCCGACCATTTCCCTAAACACATACAATCTAAATTTTGAGATATCCATTTTGTTCCACGCAGTTTAAAGTTCAGGAAATTTTACATTTGAGAACGACACTCCTCCCCATAGTCTTCAGGGCCATGGTTATAAGTTATGCCCTGTGGCCATATAAGTTTTTAATGAAATCTTTGTCGTAGAAACTTCAAAAAGGGCTCATTCGATTGGAAATTCGAAGGCTTAGTGCCCGTTTTTAATAGTCGAAAGTGATTTGAGGGCAACTAACCCCCTTCTCACGCCCACCTTTTCCCCAAACACATCCATTCAAAATTTTTAGATAGCTATTTTGTTCAGCGGAGTTGATTTCCAGATAGAAATTATGTTTTTGAGGACGGCATACCCCCACAGCCCTCAAGGCAAGGTTTGTAAGTTATGCCCTGGGGCATATTAGGTTTTTATAGAACGCGTTGTCGCAGAAACTTAAAAAAGGGCTCATTCGATTGGAAATTGAAATGGCTAGTGCCGTTTTTAATAGTCGAAAGTGATTTGAGGGCAACTAATCCCCCTCTCACGCCCACCGTTTCCCCAAACACATCGAATAAAAATTTTTAGATAGTCATTTTGTTCAGCGTAGTTGATTTCCAGATAGAAATTATGTTTTTGAGGAGGACACTCTCCCCAGCCCTCAGGGCAAGGGTTTTAAAATATTCCCTGGGGGCATATACGGTATTTATAGAAAATGTGGTCGTAGAAAATTCAAAAAGGGCTTATCTGACTTGAAATTTGAGTTTCCTGTGCCCTTTTTAATATTCAAAAGGTGTTTGAAAGAAACTAACATCCCTTCCAAACCCACCATTTCCCCAAACATATCCAATCAAAATTTTGAGATAGCCATTTTAGTTCAGGAAATCATACCTTTGAGCAGGACACTCCTCCCCGCAGTCTTCAGGGCAAGTCTTATAAGTTAGGCACTGGGGGCATATAAGGTTTTTATTTAAATCTTTGTCGTAAAAACTTGAAACAGGGTTCAATTGATTGAAAATTCAAATTGCTAGCGCCCTTTTTAATAGTCGAAAGTGATTTGATGGCAACTAAGCCCCCTCTCACACACAATTTTCCCACAAACACATCCAATCAAAATTTTTAGATAGCGATTTTGTTTCACGCAGTTTAAAGTTCAGGAAATTATACTTTTGATCAGGACATTCCCCCCACAGTCTTTAGGGAGAGGGTTATAAGTTATGCCCTTGGGGTATATAAGTTGTTATTATAATTTTGGTCGTAGAAACTTGAAAAAGAGCTCTTTCGATTGGAAATTCAAAAGGCTAGTGTCCTTCTTAATAGTAGAAAGTAATTTGAGGGCAAATAACCCCCCTCTCACGCCCATCTTTTCTCCAAACACATCCAATCAAAATTTGTAGATAGCCATTTTATTCAACATAGTTGAAAGTTTTGGAAATTAGGTCTTTAAGGATGACAACCCCTCCCCCCAAAGCCCTCAGGGCAAGGGTCGTAAGTTATGCCCTGGGGGCATATAAGGTTTTTATAGAAAGCGATGTTGTAGAGACATCAAAAAGGGATCCTTCAATTGGAAATTGAAAGGACTAGTGGCCTTTTGATATTCGAAAGTGATTGAAGGGCAACTAACCCCCCCCCCCTCTCCCACGCCCACTATTTCCCCAAACACATTCAATCAAGGTTTAGAGATAGCCATTTTGTTCAACGTAGTTGAAAGTTCTGGAAGTTATTTATTTAAGAATGACAAACCCCCCAGAGCCCCCAGGGCAAAGGTTGTAAGTTATACCCGGGTGGCATATAAGGTTTTTATCGATAGAGTTGTCGTAAAAACTTCAAAAGGGGCTCATTCAATTCGAAATTGGGAGGGCTAGTGCTCTTTTTAATAGTCGAAAGTGATCGGAGGGTAACTAACCAACCTCTCACGCGCACCATTCCCCTAAACGCATCCAATGAAAATGCTCAGATAGCCATTGCGTTCGACGTAGTAGAAAGTTCAGGAAATTAGGTCTTTGAGGGTGAGCCCCCCCCCCCCCAAGCCCTCAGGGCAAGGGCTGTAAGTTATGCCCTGGGGGCATATAAGGTTTTTATTGTAAGCGTTGTAGTAGAACTTCAAAAGGGCTGAAGTGATTAATCACCTCAAAAGTGATGGGAGAGCGACTAACGCCCCTCTCACGCCGACCTTTTTCCCAAACACATCCAATCAAAATTATGACATAGCCCTTTTGTTTAACGTCGTTGAAAGTTCTGGAAAGTATGTCTTAGAGGATGCCCACCACCCTCACAGCCCTTAGGGTAAGGGTTGTAATTTTTGTCTTGGGGGCATATAAGGTGTTTATAGAAACCGTTGTCGTAGAAACTCAAAAAGAGATCATTCGATTGGAAATCAAAAGGCCTAGTGCCCTTTTTAATCGTCCAAAGTGATTGGAAGGCTTGAAATTTTTATAGTAAAGATCGATCTGGTTATAATGTATGATTTTTGTTGTTGTTGTTGTTGTTTAGACCAGGACACTTCGTATCGAAGGAGTTGTCGTAGGAACTTTGAAAAGGGCTCGTTTGATTGAAAATAGAAAGAGCTGATGCCCTTTTTAATAGATGAAAGTGATTGGAGGGCAACTAATCACCCTCCTATTTATTATTATTCTTAAAAACTTAATGTTGCATTAAGATTCATTGAAAATGTTCAGTGTTAATTCCAATTCTCAATAATTTATCTCAGCTGTATCTGAGATGCCAAAATCAACCGAGGGTATTATGTTTGAACTTTCGGTGCTTCTGCTCTTAAAATTTAACCAAATCAAAATAGTGTAAGTGTATCCAAGCTATCAAATAAAGTAAGCGGATTTTTTTGCGAATGGTATCAAGTTTTTACATTTCAGGTCAACTAGAGGAGGTAAGAAACGAAATTAAACACTACTATTTGTGTCCAGTTTTTTAAAAGGGTGTATGTTGTTAAAAATTGCTTAAAATTTTCCTCAAGCTTACAAATAGCAGACCAAACTATAAAGTCTTAAAAAAACAAAAAGATTTAAAGCATTATTATCTTCTTCCCTGAATGACTATGTCAATATAAAACGAACAGAAATGAATAATAAAACTTTTTCCACAAAATAAGTTTTTCAAAGAAAAGTAAAGAACTCCATTAAACAAAAATGAGCAAAAATAAAATCAAATAATCTACGAAGCGTGAAACTATCGCAAA
Organism: Artemia sp. Qi Xiang Cuo; assembly: GCF_049724085.1. NCBI lineage: Eukaryota > Metazoa > Arthropoda > Branchiopoda > Anostraca > Artemiidae > Artemia > Artemia sp. Qi Xiang Cuo. The sequence goes on along the minus strand of NC_142795.1, from coordinate 56,715,754 downwards.
TCAGCATCGATAAATAAATGAAACCCAAAACGAACAGAAATTACAATAAATAGCCGAGTCAAACTCAAAACGAGCAGAAATTAACTGAAAAAAACTTTACTTTACTGAAAAAAATACAAATAAATGTGCATTGTCAGTTTAATATACATAAACTGATATTTAGTAATCAAAATGTTAATATTATTTGATTCATTAAAGTTATAAAAGTAAGAACATTTATATTTTTTTCAGTAAAGTGCAAATTATGTACTGGCATTGGGAAGACATAGCGGTTTTGAGCACAACTTATATTAATTTCTGCAGTTAATATGTAGTAAGTCAAATTGCCACGTGGACCCTACAAGGAAATATACTGGAATATGTGTGTAGTTTCTACTATACAAGACATGTCAAACAGGTTTCTGAGTCAACACCCATTTTCTGGACCAATCAACGACAATGGATACAGAGGGTGCTCCATATAGGGTAACTCGATTATCATAGCTATTCTAACGTATTAATAACCGCGAATTGCACAAGAATATGTGTACAGTTCAACTAATCAGATTTCCTGTTTTAATATATCGGAAGTATATATCATTTAGAGTTGATCCTAGCCACTAGTCAAGACAGGTTTGGTTAAGAATGCGTCGCGGGTAATTACAGAACGATGAAAGGAATGGTACAGTCAGAATTGTTTTAACTTGTATCATTACGAAGGATATAGATATGAAGCCAAGATGGGAATACGATGTAAATTAAAGATATCAAATAGTTGTATCATTTGCGTAAAGCTAACTCAATTTGCGAAAAGGTATTCCATTGGCATGACTCTGCTCTGAACGTCCTTAATGAGAATATACGAATAATGGGGCTGAAACCAAGATGAGAATAATACGAGAATTGTTTTAGTTGGTTAGAATGAAAGTGGTAAAAAGAGTTTACCAGTTAAGGTAAGTCTGAGAGTATGGTAAGTCTCATGCAACTTGACATAAATGTTAGAATGACATCATATGTATCAATCTATGGAAACGGTTACTGCTGACAAGATGATCATAGGAGTTGACTTAGTTTTACTTCTTGGCTGTGTTTTGTATAATACACAAATACCAATCGAGCAGTGTTGCCAGTATAAAATATGCTTTAGCATTGGAGTATGCTTAAAATTTGAAACTAATAGAGTCGCAGGCGTCAAGATGACCCTGTGACCTGACCTAGCTTTACTTCTCGACTGTGTTCTGTATAATACACAAGTGCCATTTGACCAGTGTTCTCAATATAAAATATGCTTTAGCATTGGAGTATGCTAAAAAGTTGAAACTACTAGAGTCTTAGGCGTCAAGATGACCTTGTGACCTGACCTAGCTTTACTTCTCGACTGTTATCTGTATAGTCCACAAGTACCATTTGAGCAGTGTTCTCAATATAAAATATGCTTTAGCATTGGAGTATGCTAAAAAGTTGTAGATGCCAAGAAAAGAACTTTACTAGAGAACTTCAGAACAATCCTTAGAAATCCGTAAAAATCAACTAGTGAGATGATAATGGGTCTGAACCATCAAGGACCGCAACCATCAATGAACCTAACCACGAAGAACCTCAGCCACTAAGGGCCCTATCTCCAACCTCCAAGGGACCCCTCCCTCTAACTTTTCAGGGCCTCTCCCGCCATTATTTTTTTACACTTTTTTTGAAGTTTTTTTTTTAATTTTTTTTATTTACTTTTTTTAACATGGTAATTTTTTTCAAGTTTTTTTTACATGTCTTAGAATGACATACAACATATTTAAAACAAAAAAAAAATTACATTTAATATTTTCCAAATTCAAAATGAGAAGAATATAGAAATAATAGCCGTGACTTTTAATATTAGGAAAATAATTTTTGTAGTAGCACTATTTTTTTGGACTGAATTTTTTTTTTGATACAAAATTATTCAACTTTCTTTATTTTTACGTATCTTAAAATGACACGAAATATGCTTGCGGCTCTACCAATGGTACTCTATGGATACTCATCGACACTATGCGGCTTTCCTTATGGCACTCTATGGGGGGTTATCGGCACCACGTGGCTGTACCATTTGAGAACTAAAGATACATCAATCAACAAGATAGCAGTTTTACCATGGATCAAATGGTTGAGTTAGAAATATCTTTTTATTGTGAGTGTGCTATTTGTAATGGCCACTATCATGACTTCAGTAATTCGTATGAGAGTAATGCAGCAAATTTAGAAATCATGGAAAATGAAATAGAAGAGGACAATCTGCAAGAAATGAGAAGAAAATTTCAATCTTTGATGAAATGGTGAGAAAAAGGGTATGCTCATCACTTTCTCCAGTGGAATAGAGTGACCAATATCACAAGAAACAATAAAAAAAATGACATCCTCTCCATTACAAGGAACATCAGGAGCACAAGGAAGCTCTTACAAAAGGAGGTTCGATATAGCACAAAAGAAAGATCTGAAGAGGAAACATAGACAAGATGGATATCTCTACAGAGGGCACTATCAAGAGAGAACACGATGAATTATTTTATGGAGCAGATTCAAAATTTCCAAAGTTGTTCAATGATGTTAATAATGTATAATAATGTATGAAACATATTTTTTATATTAATATTCAAAAATGTCATTATTTCAATAAAAATACATTATACATTACTTTGTTACGTGATCATTATTTTTAGGGTATACTAGAACGTAAAACGTTAAGAACATCTACTCAAAAGTCAGAGATGTAAGAAAGGGAATTTACAGAGACATAGATATTACTAGCAGGCTCAGAGGTGATACATTAGAAAAAGAGATAGGTTGCCAGAACTTTTACCAAAGTCTGAGAGAGATGAGCGTATGATTTTAATAATAATATTTGATTTTTAATAAAGTTGGGTTTTAGTTTTCAGAAATATGAACATCCATGTTTAAAACACATCTGGTTACGTAAATAACAGTTAATTTTTTAATTAAGTTTAGATATAGTTTCCACAAATAGAAACATCCGTACTTACAATAAAAGTGATGATTTCTCTATCCCTTTATTTTTAATTAAGCTGGGTCTTGTTTCCCAAAAATAAGAAACACAACGTATAAAAATATTTGAGATTGAATAAAGTTGGGTTTTAATTTTCGGAAGTAAGAACATCCGCGTTTAAAATACATCTGATTTTATTAATATTATTTGATTTGTAAAATAAAGTTGGGTTTTGGGTTTTAGTTTTCAGAAATAAGAACATCCACGTTTTAGTTTTCAGAAATAGGAACATCCATGTTTAAAGTACATCTGATTAAATTAGTAATATTTAATTTATTAAAAAAGTTGGGTTATAGTTTTCAGAAATGTGAACATCCACGTTTAAAATAAATGTGATTTAATTAATAATATTTGATTTTTTTTTAATAAAGTTGGGTTTGAGCTTTCGGAAATAAGATTATCCCCGCTTAAAATACATTCGATAATATTGATAATATTTGATTTTTTAATAAAGTTGAGTTTTAATTTTCGGAAATAAGAACATCCACGTTTAAAATACATCTGACTTTATTAATAATATTTGATTTTTTAATAGAGTTGGGCTATAGTTTTCAGAAATAAGAACATCCATATTTAAAATTCATCCGATCTTATTAATAATATTCGATTTTGAATAAAGTTGGGTTTTATTTTTTGGATATAAGAACATCCACGCTTAAAATACATCTGATTTTATTAATAGTATTTGATTTTTAAAATAAAAATGGGTTTTAACTTTTAGAAATAAGAACATCCTCGTTTAAAATACATGCAATTTTATTAATAATATTTGATTTTCTAATAAATTTGAGTTTTAGTTTTCAGAAATAAGAACATCCGCGTTTAAAATACATCTGATTTTATTAATAATATTTGATTTTTTAATAAAGTTGAGTTATAGTTTTCAGAAATAAAAACATTTACGTTTATAATACAATTGATTTTATGAATAATATTTGATTTTTCTTAATAAGGATGGGTTTTAATTTTCAGAAATAGGAACATCCACGTTTAAAATACATGCGATTTTAATAATAAAATTTGATTTTCTGATAAAGTTGAGTTTTAGTTTTCAGAAATAAGAACATTCACGTTTAAATACATGTGATTTTAATAATAATATTTGATTTTTTAATAACGCTGGGTTGTAATATTTAGAAATAAGAACATCCACGTTTAAAATACAATTGATTTTATGAATGATATGTGATTTTTTTTAATAAGGTTAGTTTTTAGTTTTCGGAAATAAGAACATCTACGTTTAAAATACATCTGATTTTATTAAAAATATTTTATTTTCTAATAAAGTTGGCTTGAAGCTCTCAGAAATAAGAAAATCAATGTTTAAAATACATCTGATTTTAATAATAATATTTGATTTTAATAAAGTTGGGTTGTAGTATTCAGAAATAAGAACATCCACGTTTAAAAAAATCTCATTTTGATAATAATATTTGATTTTTAATAAATTTGGGTTTTAGTTTTCAGAAATAAGAACATCCAAGTTTTAGTTTTCGGAAATAAAATCATCCAAGTTTATTTAAATCTGATTTTATAGATAATATTTGATTTTTTTTTCTTAAAAAAGTTGGGTTTTAGTTTCCAGAAATAAGAACATCCAAGTTTAAAATACATCTGATTGTATTAATAATATTTAATTTTTTAATAGATTTGGGTTTTAGTTTTCAGAAATAAGAACATCCACGTTTAAAATACATTTAACTTTAACAATAATAATGTTTGATTTTTAATGCAGTTGGGTTTCAGTTTTCAGAAATATGAACATCCACGTTTAAAAAAATCTCATTTTGATAATAATATTTGATTTTTAATAAATTTGGTTTGTAGTTTTCAGAAATAAGAACATCCTGGTTTAAAATACATCTGATTTTAATAATGATATTTGATTTTAATAAAGTTGGGTTGTAGTTTTCAGAAATAAGAACATCCACGTTTAAAAAAAATCTCATTTTGATAATAATATTTGATTTTTAATAAATTAGGGTTTTAGTTTTCAGAAATAAGAACATCCACGTATTAGTTTTCGGAAATAAAATCATCCACGTTTAAAATACATCTGATTTTATTAATAATATTTGATTTTTTCTTAAAAAATTTGGCTTTTAGTTTCCAGAAATAAGAACATCCAAGTTTAAAATACATCTGATTTTATTATTAATATTTAATTTTTTAATAGATTCGGGTTTTAGTTTTCAGAAATAAGAACATCCACGTTTAAAATACATCTAATTTTAACAATAATAATGTTTGATTTTTAATGCAGTTGGGTTTCAGTTTTCAGAAATAAGAACATCCACGTTTAAAAAAAATCTCATTTTGATAATAATATTTGATTTTTAATAAATTAGGGTTTTAGTTTTCAGAAATAAGAACATCCACGTATTAGTTTTCGGAAATAAAATCATCCACGTTTAAAATACATCTGATTTTATTAATAATATTTGATTTTTTCTTAAAAAATTTGGCTTTTAGTTTCCAGAAATAAGAACATCCAAGTTTAAAATACATCTGATTGTATTATTAATATTTAATTTATTAATAGATTTGGGTTTTAGTTTTCAGAAATAATAACATTCACTTTTAAAATACATCTGATTTTAACAATAATAATGTTTGATTTTAATACAGTTGGGTTTCAGTTTTCAGAAATATGAACATCCATGTTTATAATAAATCTGATTTTATTAATAATATTTGATTTTTTTTAATAAAGTTGGGTTTTAGTTTTCAGAAATAAGAACATCCACGTTTCAAATACATCTGATTTTATTAATAGTATTTGATTTTTAATAATATTGTGTTTCAATTTTCTGAAATAAGAACATCCACGTTTAAAATACATCTGATTTTATTAATAATATTTGGTTTTTTAATAAAGTTGAGTTTTAGTTGTTAGAAATAAGAACAGCCACCTTTAAAATACATCCTATTTTATTTAGAGTATTTGATTTTTATTAAAGTTGGGTTTTAATTTTCAGAAATAAGAACATCCACGTTAAAAATACATCTTATTGTATTAATAATATTTGATTTTTAAAATAAAGTTGGGCTTTAATTTTCATAAATAAAAACATCCAACTTTAAAATATATCTGATTTTATCAATAGTATTTGAATTTTTATTAAATTAGGTTTTAGTTTTCGGAAATAAGAACATCCACGTTTAAAATACATCTGATTTTATTAATCATATTTGATTTTCTAATAGATTTGAGTTTTGGTTTTCAGAAATAAGAACATCCACGTTTTAGTTTTCGGAAAAAAAAATATCCAAATTTAAAATACATCTGAATATTATTTGATATTTAAAATAAAGTTGGGATATGAGTTTTAGTTTTCAGATATAAGAACATCCACGTTTAAAATACATCTGACTTTATTAATAATATTTTATTTTTTAATAGAGTTGGGCTTTAGTTTTCAGAAATAAGAACATCCACATTTAAAATACATCCGGTTTTATTAATAATATTCGATTTTGAATAAAGTTGGGTTTTAGTTTTTGGATATAAGAACATCCACGTTTAAAATACATCTGATTTTATTAATAGTATTTGATTTTTAAAATAAAAATGGATTTTAATTTTCAGAAATAAGAACATCCACGTTTAAAATACATGCAATTTTATTAATAACATTTGATTTTCTGATAAAGTTGAGTTTTAGTTTTCAGAAATAAGAACATCCACGTTTAAATATATCTGATTTTATTAATAATATTTGATTTTTTAATAGCGTTGGGTTATAGTTTTCACAAATAAAAACATTCACATTTGTAATACAATTGATTTTATGAATAATATTTGATTTTTCTTAATAAGGATGGGTTTTAATTTTCAGAAATAGGAACATCCACGTTTAAAATACATGCGATTTTAATAATAAAATTTGATTTTCTGATAAAGTTGAGTTTTAGTTTTCAGAAATAAGAACATCCACGTTTAAATACATCTGATTTTATTAAAAATATTTGATTTTTTAATAACGTTGGGTTATAGTTTTCAGAAATAAAAACATTCACGTTTAAAATACAATTAATTTTATGAATAATATTTGATTTTTCTTAATAAGGATGGGTTTTAGTTTTCAGAAATAAGAACATCCACGTTTAAAATATATCTGATTTTATTAATAATATTTGATTTTTTAATAAAGTTGGTTTGTAGCTCTCAGAAATAAGATAATCCACGTTTAAAATACATCTGATTTTAATAATGATATTTGATTTTAATAAAGTTGGGTTGTAGTTTTCAGAAATAAGAACATCCACGTTTAAAAAATCTCATTTTGATAATAATATTTGATTTTTAATAAATTTGGGTTTTAGTTTTCAGAAATAAGAACATCCACGTTTTAGTTTTCGGAAATAAAATCATCCATGTTTATTTAAATCTGATTTTATAGATAATATTTGATTTTTTTCTTAAAAAACTTGGATTTTAGTTTCCAGAAATAAGAACATCCAAGTTTAAAATACATCTGATTGTATTATTAATATTTAATTTTTTAATAGATTTTGGTTTTAGTTTTCAGAAATAAGAACATCCACGTTTAAAATACATCTGATTTTAACAATAATAATGTTTGATTTTTAATACAGTTGGGTTTCAGTTTTCAGAAATAAGAACATCCACGTTTAAAAAAATCTCATTTTGATAATAATATTTAATTTTTTAATAGATTTTGGTTTTAGTTTTCAGAAATAACAACATCCACGTTTAAAATACATCTGATTTTAACATTAATAATATTTGATTTTTTCTTAATAAAGTTGGGTTTTAGTTTTCAGAAATGAGAACATCCACGTTTAAAATACATCTGATTTTAATAATGATATTTGATTTTAATAAAGTTGGGGTTTAGTTTTCAGAAATAAGAACATCCACGTTTTAATTTTCGGAAATAAAATCATCCACGTTTAAAATACATCTGATTTTATTAATAATATTTGATTTTTTCTTAAAAAATTTGGCTTTTAGTTTCCAGAAATAAGAACATCCAAGTTTAAAATACATCTGATTGTATTATTATTATTTAATTTTTTAATAGATTCGGGTTTTAGTTTTCAGAAATAAGAACATCCACGTTTAAAATACATCTAATTTTAACAATAATAATGTTTGATTTTAATACTGTTGGGTTTCAGTTTTCAGAAATATGAACATCCATGTTTAGAATACATATGATTTTATTAATAATATTTGATTTTTTTTAATAAAGTTGGGTATTAGTTTTCAGAAATAAGAACATCCACGTTTCAAATACATCTGATTTTATTAATAGTATTTTATTTTTTAATAATATTGAGTTTTAGTTTTCTGAACTAAGAACATCCACACTTAAAGTACATCTGATTAAATTTATAGTATTTGATTTTTTAATAAAGTTGGGTTTTAATTGTTAGAAATAAAAACATCCACCTTTAAAATACATCTGATTTTATTATTAATACTTTATTTTGATTAAAGTTGGGTTTTAGTTTTTAAAAATAAGAACATCCGTGTTTAAAATACATCTTATTTTATTAATAATTTTTGATTTTTGAAATAAAGTTGGGTTTTAATTTTCAGAAATAAGAACCTCCACGTTTAAAATATATCTGATTTTATTAATAGTATTTGATTTTTTATTAAATTAGGTTTTAGTTTTCGGAAATAAGAACATCCACGTTTAAAATCCATCTGATTTTATTAATCATATCTGATTTTCTAATAGAGTTGAGTTTTGGTTTTCAGAAATAAGAACATCCACGTTTTAGTTTTCGGAAATAAAAACATCCGCGTTTAAAATACATATGATTTTTATTAATATTATTTATTTTTAAAATAAAGTTGGGTTATGAGTTTTAGTTTTCAGATACAAGAACATCCAAGTTTTAGTTTTCAGAAATAGGAACATCCTATTTGAAGTAAATCTGATTAAATTAGTAATATTTAATTTATTAAAAAAGTTGGGTTTAGTTTTCAGAAATGTGAACATCCATGTTTAAAATACATCTGATTTTATTAATAATATTTGATTTTTTTTAAATAAAGTTGGGTGTAGTTTTCAGAAATACAAACGTTTACGTTTAAAAAAGTTACGATTTTGGTGGTTATATTGATTTTCCAATTGATTTGAATTTTAGTTTTCAGATATAGGAAAACTCAAGACTGAAAAACATTGTGTTTATAGAATAATACTGTATTTTTTTTAATAAACTTGAGTTTTAGTCTTCAGAAATATAACCGTACACAATTAAAAAATTTACAAATATATTAATAACATTTGATTTTTTAATAAAGTTGGGTTTTAATTTTCGGAAATAAGAACCTCCACGTTTAAAATACATCTGACTTACTTATTAATATTTAAGTTTTTAATAGAGTTGGGTTTTAGTTCTTAGAAATAAGAACATCCACGTTTAAAATACATCCGATTTTATTAATAATATTTGATTTAGAATAAAGTTGGGTTTTTATTTTCGGATATAAGAACATCCACCTTTAAAACAAATCTGATTTTATTAATAGTATTTAATTTTTAAAATAAAAATGGGTTTTAATTTTCAGAAATAAGTACAGCCACGATTAAAATAAATTTGATTTTATCAATAGTATTTAATTTTTATAATAAAGTTTTGTTATAATTATCACAAATAAGAACATTCAGGTCTAAACTACATCTTATGTTAATAATAATATTTGATTTTTTTTTACAATAAAGTAAGGTTTTAGTTTTTGGAAATAAGAACATCACGTCAGAAATACATCAGATTTTATTAATAATATTTGATTTTCTAATAAAGTTGAGTTTTGGTTTTCAGAAATAAGAACATCCACGTTTAAAATATATTTGATTTTAATAATAATATGTGCTTTTTCAATAAAGTTTGGTTTTAGTTTTCGGAAATAAGAACATCCGCGTTTAAAATGCATCTGATTTTATTAATGATTTTTGGTGTTTAAATAAAGTCGAGTTATAGTTTTCAGAAATAAAAACATCCACCTTTAAAATATATCTGATTTTATTAAAAATATTTGATTTTTATATAATAAAGTTTTTTTAGTTTTCAAAAATAACAACATCCATGTCTGAAATACATTTGATTTTATTAATAATATTTGATTTATTAATAAAGCGGGGTTTAATTTTTCAGAAATAAAAACATCCACGTTTTAAAATATAGCTTTATTTTAACCCAACTTTATTTTAAAAATCAAATATTATTAATCCAATAATAAGTATTTTAAAGGTGGATATTTTTATTTCTAAACAATAGAACCCAACTCTATTAAAAATTGGATATTGATAAGAAAATCAGATGTTTTTTAAACGTGAATTTTTTCATTTCTGACAAATACACCTCAAAACTATTAAAAATTCAAATATTATTAATAAAATCAGAGATATTTTAAACTTTGATGTTTTTATTTCTGAAAATAAAAACCCAACTTTATTAACAAAAATCAAATATTATTAATAAAATCATATGTATTTTAAACGTGGATATTTTTATTTCTGAAAACTAAAACCCAACTTTATTAATAAATCAAATATTCTTAATAAAATCAAATGTATTTCAAGTGGGGATGTTCTTATTTTTGAAAACTAAAACCCAACTATATTTTTTTAAATCAAATATTATTAATACAATCAGATGTGTTTTAAAGGCGGATGTTCTTATTTATGAAAACTATAACTCAACTTTATTAAAAAATCCAATATTATTAATAAAATCAGATGCATTTTAATCATGGATGCTCATACTTCTGAAGACTTTAAGGCAAATATATTACAAAATCAAATATTATTGATAGAATCAGATGTATTTTAAATTTGGATGTTCTTATTTCTGAAAGCTAAAACTCAACTTTATTAGAAAATCAAATATTATTAATAAAATCAGATATATTCTAAACGTGGATGTTCTTATTTCCAAAAATTAAAACCCAACTTTACTCAAAATCGAAATATTAATAAAATCAGATGTATTTTAAACGTGGATGTTCTTATTTTTGAAAACTATAACCCAACTTTATTAAAAAATCAAATATTATTAATAATGTCAGATGTGTTTTAAACGTGGATGTTCTTATTTTTGAAAATTAAAACCCAAGTCTATTTTTGAAAATCAAATATTATTAATAAAACCAGATGTATTTTAAACATGGATGTTCATATTTCTGAATACTAAAACCCAACTTTATCAAAAAAATAAATATTATTAATATAATCAAATGTGCTTTAAATATGGATTTTCCTATTTCTGACAACTAAATCGTGGATGTTCTTATTTCTGAAAACTAAAACCCATAACCCGAATTTTATTTTAAAAATCAAATAGTATTAATAAAATCAGATGTATTTTTGAGCTGTGTTCTCAATATAAAATATGCTTTAGCATTAGAGTATGCTAAAAAGTTGAAACTAATAAAGTTGTAGATGCTAAGAAAAGAATTTTAATAAAGAAATTAAGAACAATCCTTAGAAATCCTTAGAAATCAACAAGTGAGATGATAATGGGTTTGAACCATCAAGGACCTCCATCATCAATTACCCTAACCACCAAAGACCTCAACTTCCAAGGGTCCTCTATCCCCAACTTCCAAGGGGCCCCCTCCCTCCAATTTTTTGGGCCTCCCCCCCCCCATTTTTTTTACTTTTTTGAAGTTTATTTTTTTTAACTTTTTTTTATTTTTTTAACATGGTAATTTTTTTCAACTTTTTTTACAGGTCTTAGAATGACATAAAACATACTTAAAACATAAGAAAAATCACATTTAATATTTTCCAAATTCAAAATGAGAATTGTATGGAAATGTTAGTCGTAACTTTTACTATTAGAAAAATAATGTTTGTAGTAGCACTTTTTTTGGACTGAGTTTTTTTTACTTAGAAAATTATTTAACTTTTTTTCTACGTATTTTAAAATGATACGAAATATGTTTGCTGCTCTACCAGTTGTACTCTATGGATATTCATGGACACTACGCGGCTTTCCCTATGGTATTCTATGGGCGGTTATTGGCACCACGTGGCTGTACCATTTGAGAACTAAAGATACATCAATCAACAACAGCGGATTTTAACATGGATCAAAGTGTTAAGTTAGAAATATTTTTTTATTGTGAGTGTGCTATTTGTAATGGCTACTATCACGACTTCAGTAATTCGTATGAGAGTAATGGAGCAAATTTAGAAATCATGGAAAATGAAGTAGAAGAGGACAATCGGCAAGAAATGACAAGAAGAATCTTTGATGAAATGGTGAGAAAAAGGGTCAGCTCATCACTTTCTTCAGTAGAAGAGAGTGACCAATATTACAAGAAACAATAAAAACAAGGGACATCCTCTTTATTACAAGGAGGATCAAGAGCACAAGGCAGCTCTCAAAAAAGGAGGTTGGATATAGCAGAAAAGAAAGATCTGAAGAGAAAACATAGAAAAGATGAATATCTCTACAGAGGGCACTATCAAGAGAGAAAACGATTAATTATTTTATGGAGCCGATTCAAAATGTCCAAAGTTTTTCAATGATGTTAATAATGTATAATAATGTATGAAACATATTTTTCATTCTAATATACTACATGTCATTATTTCATTAAAAAATATTATACATTACTTTGTTATGTGATCATTATTTTTAGGCTATACTAGAACGTCAACCGTTTAGAATATCTATTAAAAAGTAGGAGATGTAGTAAAAGGAAATTACAGAAATGTAGATACTACTAGCAGGCTCATTGAGGTTATATTAGAAAATTAGATAGGTAAACAGAACTTTTACCAAAGTCAGCGACAGATGAGCATATGATTTTAAAAATAACATTTGATTTTTGATAAAGTTGGGTTTTAGTTGTCAGAAATAAGAACATCCACGTTTTAGTTTTCAGAAATAGGATCATCCATGTTTAAAGTACATCTGATTATAGTAATAATATTTAATATATTTTAATAAAGCTGGGTTTAAGCTTTCAGAAATATGAACATCCATGTTTAAAATACATCTGATTTTATTAATAATATTTGATTTTTTAATAAAGTTGGGTTTTAGTTTTCAGAAATAAGAACATCCACGTTTAAAATACATATGATTTTTTAAAGTGTTTAATTTTTTAATAAAAGTGGGTTTTAATTTTCGGAAATAAGAACATCCACCTTTAAAATATATCTGATTTTATTAAGAGTATTTGATTTTTATTAGAGTTGGGTTTTAATTTTCAGAAATAAGAACATCCACGTTTAAAATACATCCGATTTTATTATTAATATTCAATTTTGAATAGAGTTGGGTTCTAATTTTTGGAAATAAGAACATCCACGTTTAAAATACATCTGATTTTATTAATAGTATTTGATTTTAAAAATAAAATTTGGGTTATGGGTTTTAGTTTTCAGAAATAAGAACATCCACGATTTAGTTTTCAGAAATAGGAAAATCCATATTTAAAGTAAATTTGATTATTTTAATAATACTTATTTTTTTAAATAAAGTTGGGTTTTAGTTTTCAGAAATAAGAACATCCACGTTTAAAATACATCTGGTTTTATTAATTATATTTGATTTTTTAATAAAGTTGGGTTTTAATTTTCGGAAATAAGAAAATCCACGTTTAAAATTCATCTGACTTTATTAATAATATTTGATTTTTTAATAAAGTTGGGTTTTAGTTTTCAAAAATAAGAACATCCACGTTTAAAATACATCCGGTTTTATTAATAATATTTGATTTTGTAATAAAGTTTGGTTTTAATTTTTGCAAATAAAAACATCCACGTTTAGAATATATCTGATTTTATTAATAATATTTGATTTTCTAATAAAGCTAAGTTTTAGCTTTCAGAAATAGGAACATCCACGTTTAAAATACATCTGATTTTATTAATAATATTTGATTTTTTAATAAAATTGGGTTTTAGTTTTCAGAAATAAGAACATCCACGTTTAAAATACATCTGATTTTATTAATAATATTTGATTTTTTAATAAAAGTGAGTTATAGTTTTCATAAATAAGAACATCCACCTTTAGAACACATCTGGTAGTATTAATAATATTTGATTTAAAAAAAAAAGTTGGGTTTTAGTTTTCAAAAATAAGAATATCCCCACTTGAAATACATTTGATTTTATTAATAAAATTTGATTTATTAATATAGTCGTGTTTTAGTTCTTACAAATAAAAAAATCCACGTTCAAAATGTATCTGATTTCATTATTAATATTTGATTTTTTCTTAATAAAGTTGGGATTTAGTTTTCAGAAATATGAACATCCATGTTTAAAGTACATCTGATTTTATTAATAGTATTTTATTTCAAAATAAAGTTGGGTTCTAATTGTCAGAAATAAGATTATCCGCGTTTAAAATACATCTGATTTTATTAATAATATTTGATTTTTTAATAAAGTTAAGTTTTAGTTTTCGGAAATAAGAATATCCACGTTTAAAATACATCTGATTTTATAATAATATTTGATTTTTTAATAAAGTTGAGTTTTAATTTTCGGAAATAAGAACAACCACGTTTAAAATAAATCCGATTTTATTAATAATATTCGATTTTGAAGAAAGTTGGGTTTTAATTTTTGGAAATAAGAACATCCACGTCTAAAATACATCTGATTTTATTAATACTATTTGATTTTTAAAAAAAAATTTGGGTTATGGGTTTTAGTTTTCAGAAATAAGAATATCCACGATTTAGTTGTCAGAAATAGGAAAATCCATATTTAAAGCACATTTGATTATATTAATAATATTTATTTTTTTGATAAAGTTGGGTTTTAGTTTTCAGAAATATGAACATCCATGTTTAAAATACATCTGGTTTTATTAATTATATTTGATTTTTAAAAATAGAATTGGGTTTTAATCTTCGGAAAAAAGAAAATCCACGTTTAAAATACATCTTATATTATTAATAATATTCGATTTTTTAGTAAAATTGGGTTATAGTTTCCAGAAATAAGAACGTCTACGTTTAAAATACATCCGATTTTATTAATATTTCGATTTTGAGTAAAGTTGGGTTTTAATTTTTGGAAATAAGAACATCCACGTTTAAAAAATATCTTATTTTATTAATAATATTTGATTTTCTAATAAAGCTGGGTTTTAGTTTTCGGAAATAAGAACATCCAAGTTTAAAATAAATCTGATTTTATTAATAATATTTGATTTTTTAATAAAGTTGGCTTTTAGTCTTCAGAAATAAGAACATCCACGATTAAAATGGGTCTGAATTTATTCATAATTTCGATTTTGAATAAAGTTGGGTTTTAATTTTTGCAAATAAAAACATCCACGTTTAGAATATATCTGATTTTATTAATAATATTTGATTTTCTAATAAAGCTAAGTTTTAGCTTTCAGAAATAGGAACATCCACGTTTAAAATACATCTGATTCTATTAATAATATTTGATTTTTTAATAAAGTTGGGTTATAGTCTTCAGAAATAAGAACATCCACGTTTAAAATACATCTGATTTTATTAATAATATTGGATTTTTTAATAAAAGTGAGTTATAGTTTTCATAAATAAGAACATCCGCCTTTAAAACACATCTGGTAGTATTAATAATATTTGATTTTAAAAAAAAAGTTGGGTTTTAGTTTTCAGAAATAAGAACATCCTCATTTAAAATACATTTGATTCTAATTACAATACTTGATTTTTTAATAAAGTCAGGTGTTAGTTTTCAGAAGTAAAAACACCCATGTCTAAATACATCTGATTTCATTAATAACATTTGATTTTTTAATAAAGTTGTGTTTTAGTTTTCAGGAATACAAATATTCATGTCTAAAATACATTTGATTTTATTAATAGTATTTTATTTCAAAATAAAGTTGGGTTCTAATTGTCAGAAATAAGATTATCCGCGTTTAAAATACATCTGATTTTATTAATAATATTTGATTTTTCAATGAATTAGAGTTTTAGTTTTCGGAAATAAGAATATCCACGTTTAAAATGCATCTGATTTTATTAATAATATTTGATTTTTTAATAAATTTGAGTTTTAATTTTCAGAAATAAGAAGATCCACGTTTAAAATATATCTGATTTTATTAATAATATTCGATTTTGAAGAAAGTTGGGTTTTAATTTTTGGAAATAAGAACATCCACGTCTAAAATACATCTGATTTTATTAATACTATTTGATTTTTAAAATAAAATTTGGGTTATGGGTTTTAGTTTTCAGAAATAAGAACATCCACGATTTAGTTGTCAGAAATAGGAAAATCCATATTTAAAGCACATTTGATTTTATTAATAACATTTGATTTTTTTGATAAAGTTGGGTTTTAGTTTTCAGATATATGAACATCCATGTTTAAAATACATGTGGTTTTGTTAATTGTATTTGATTTTTTTCAAATAAAGTTGGGTTTTAGTTTCTGGGAATAAGAAAGTTCACGTTTAAAATTCATCTGACGATATTTATAATATTTGATTTTTTAATAAAGTTGAGTTTTATCTTTCAGAAATAAAAACATTCATGTTTAAACTGCATCTGATTTTATTAATATTTCGATTTTGAGTAAAGTTGGGTTTTAATTTTTGGAAATAAGAACATCCACGTTTAGAATATATCTGATTTTATTGATAATATTTGATTTTCTAATAAAGCTGAGTTTTAGCTTTCAGAAATAAGAACATCCAAATTTAAATAAATGTGATTTTATTAATAATATTTGATTTTTTAATAAAGTTGGGTTATAGTTTTCAGAAATAAGAACATCCACGTTTAAAATGCATCTGATTTAATTAATAATATTTGATTTTTCTTAATAAAGTTGGGTTTTAGTTTCCATAAATAAGAACATCCGCCTTTAAAACACATCTGATTGTATTAATAATATTTGATTTAAAAAAAAATAAAGTTGGATTTTAGTTTTCAAAAATAAGAACATCCCCACTTGAAATACATTTGATTTTATTGAGAATATTTGATTTATTAATAAAGTTGGGTTTTAGTTTTCAGAAATACGAACATCCACGTTTAAAATGCATCTGATTTTATTCATAATATTTGATTTTTCTTAATAAAGTTGGGTTTTAGTTTTCAGAAATAAGAACATCCATGTTTAAAGTACATCTGATTTTATTAATAATATTTGATTTTTTAATAAAGTTGGGTTGTGGTTTTCAGAAATAAGAACATCCACGTTTAAAATACATCCAATTTTATTAATAATATTCAATTTGATTTTATCCACATCTTCAATAAATGCAGCAGTATTTTTCAATGTACAATATCTTGAAATTAAAAGTTGAATAGTTCATATCAATCGTTCAGCCAATGCCGCCTGTTCAGCCAATTCAGCCAATGAAGAGTATAACTGGATTCCTTTTGTAAATACTCTTTTACTAGCTCCTTTTCAGTCCCGGTAACTTTAAAAAGTGTAGTGGGAGAACTTAAACTTCCTGGATCTTCAATGTTTTAAAAACACCTTTCAAAACTTGATCCATTTTGAAAGTAATCGTGACCTGAAGCGCCCACTACCCTTTTGCGTAATTAATGATGTGGAAAGACGCGTTCGTTTAGTACCCTTGCCAGGCCCACTTGGCGTGCTATCAAATGATATATTTCGTGATATTTCTTTAAATTCTCTTAATCTTTTTAAAACATGTTTATTCCCAGTAAGAATTTTGAGAAAATTTGACGACTTAAAAATTTAAATAAATGACTATCAAAGAATTTGAGTCTTTTACGATTTGTGCAATTAAAATTTCGAATTTTAATTTGAAAGTTAACAAGGGGGCAGTTAAATGATGGTTAAATATTCTTTTGCTAAGGAAATACTATGATATAGCCGTGTTATTTTAAAGGTATTAATTATAAATATACTTTTTCCACAAAATATGTTTTTCAAAAAAATTAAAGAACTCCATTAAGCCAAAAATGAACAAAAAAATGAAAACATTTAAAAGATTTTTTTCAGTAGAGTACAAATTATATTCTGGCTTTTAGAAAACATAGGGGTTTGGAACCCTTCTTAGGCACCGGCAGGGGTCCCCCTGGAAATTTGCGACTATATAGCAATTATAAGGAAACCAAAAAAGAGAGCAGAATAAGGAAAGCCATGGAAAAAAAGTATGTTGCCTCATTGTTGGCTGCCTGCCAATAGATTTTGACGCATAATATGGAAAATATAAGCTCTAATCTATGACTGAGTGACCCTTTTCCCGTTTTTACAAGCATGATTCAATGTGATTTGGCTACAAAAAAAATCAAATTCTTCATAGTAATGAATGGTAAGTAATTTAGTAACCTTTTCACTAACGAAAGAGCCTAATTATTGATAAAATTCAACCAAATAATCAGTTTTTTATGGTGATCCTAAATATGTATTTGTTTATAGTTATTAGTGCAGTTATTAGTACAAAAGAAAGTTCGTATAATTATAGAAAACGACAAGGAAAACAACTTAAAAAGGAGCAATTTCGGTAAAAAATTTACCATCAACTTTTGCTTGCATTGCAAGAGTACCCATGAGCTGATATATGAAGCCACTATAATCAAAAATGTTTCTCCTGAAAGGATTTCTGGGAATTTCTATATTTTCCCCCTGAACGGATACATTTTTTGTGTCTTATTATCATTTTCTTTTCAGGAGTGACTGTATTTATCTAGTGTTCACTTTGAAAAAGATTTAATTTTTTACAGTTATGAAGTATGAGTAGAGGACTAAGTACCATTTTGCACAGACGTATAGGAATTACCATGCTATTTGCACAGACGTATAGGAAAAACATTTCCAGAGTATGTACTTGTGCATTTGCTTGTCTTATATTCCTTGACGTCTTTCCAGTGTATGTACATATGGATTTTGGTGGATGATGTTCCTCCATATGTTATTCTAAGGTTTTATATTCCTTCCTTTAATAATCTAAGGGTTTATGTTCCATCCCATTCTATTCTAAGGGTTTATGTTCCCTTCCATTCTATTCTATAGCGCTATGTTCCTTCCTATGCTATTCTAAGGGTTTATGTTCCGTCCCATGCTATTCTATAGCGCTATGCTCCTTCCTATGCTATTCTAGCAGTGTACGTTCCCTCCCATGCTATTCTATAGCGCTATGTTCCTTCCTATGTCATTCTATGGAACCTCTACACGTGATTAAACACGTTTTGCTTGCCTTTCATTGTTACCTTTCCAAACGAGCGGGTTTTCCCCACTAGTTCCTACACACTGCAAAAAGCAAGATATTTATTATAAATTTGGAACAATATCAATCTATTGAAATGGTTAACGATAACAAACATGTTTTCAACCAGATGGGTTTTTAAAAGCACATTTAGCATGGCATGTGTTATTTTTTTATTTTTTATTTTTTTGGCAAGGGTCATTTTTGTCTGATAACAGTCAAAATTAATTGCAATCATAGCTATAAAAAAGGGGTTCTGAATTTTTAAATTTGGTATTCTTAAAGTGGAAAAAAGGGTTTTGTATTCGCGAAAAATTCGCTGGTTTATGTATAATACACAAGCGGTGTTTGAACAGGGTTGTCAGTTTAAAATAGAGTCTAACGAGGGCTTGTTAACTCAGGAAATTTGTTATAAATTGGGGACAACATAAATCTATGAAAATGGTTAATGATCATAGAATGACATTGCGAGTTGACCTAGCTCTAGCTCTCCGGATTTTTTATTCGTCCTTGAGATTTTGTATAAAATACTCATACCTTACAATTAAAATTTCATAATGGTTTAACATACACACGAATGGAATTGTCTTGGGGGGAATTTTCCATGGAAAAAGGGAATGGTATTTTTACGTGAAAACAACTTCAACCGTGGCCCGCTCCCCGCGATCAGAAATTAAATTATAAAAAGTTTCTTCAACTGACAGTAAGGAGCAACATCAAAACTTAAACGGGGAGAAATATAGGCTTTTTTTTGCACAGGAGGGTTTTATTTTGTATTTTTTGGCAATTGGCATTTTTTCCTGATAACAGGACCATTCATTGCAATCATAGCTCTAAAAAAAGGGTTTAGCATTTTCGAATTTGATTCTATTAAGGTGGAAAAAAAGGGTTTTGCATTTGTGAATACTTCGATGTGTTCTGTATAATACACAAGTGGTGTTTGAACAGGGTTGTCAGTTTAAAATAGAGTCTAACGAGGGCTTGTTAACTCAGGCAACTTGTTATAAATTTGGGACAACATAAATCTATGAAAATGGTTAATGATGATAGAATAATTTAGCGAGTTGACCTAACTCTACCTTTATGGATTTTTTATTCGTCCTTGAGATTTTGTATAAAATGCTCATACCTTACAATTAAATTTTCATAATGGTTTAACATACACAGGAATGGAATTGTCTTGGGGGGAATTTTCCATTGAAAAGGGCAATTGTATTTTTACGTGAAAAAAACTTCAACCGTGGCGTCGCTTCCTGCGATCAGAAATTAAATTATAAAAATTTTCTTCAACTGAAAGTAAGGAGCAACATCAAAACTTAAACGGGCAGAAATAGAGGCTTTTTTCCACATTTTTTTTTTTTTTTTTTTTTTGCGTATCTTAAAATGACATGAAATTAAGTAAGTAACAATTGCTTTATTTAATTCGCTTCCTGGACTGGACACAATACAGATATTTAATTCAAGAAATTATTAAAAAATTGCAAGTAAGTAACAAACTCTTTCTTGAAGTCACCTCTTGTATACACAAAGCAGAAATTTCATTCAAGAAATTATCAAAAAATTTTAAGTAAGGGTTCAGTTGTAATCAATAGGCTCATCAAAAGAATTGGTTTCTTATGCTGATTCCAAAGATTTAGGATTAATTAATTTTAGTGTTGCCAATCAAAAGCTATGAGCTTGAGAAAATTGCCTGATTATCGAAAAATGGAAAAAAACACCATCCAAAAGTCGACAGGAATAGAATTGTCTTGGGGGGGGGGGATTTTCCATTTCTTGAATTAAATATCTGTATTGTGTCCAGTCCAGGAAGCGAATTCAAGAAAGCAATTGTTACTTACTTAATTTCATGTCATTTTAAGATACGTAAAAAAAAAAAAAAACTGTGGAAAAAAGCCTCTATTTATGCCCGTTTAAGTTTTGATGTTGCTCCTTACTTTCAGTTGAAGAAAATTTTTATAATTTAATTTCTGATCGCGGGGAGCGGGCCACAGTTGAAGTTGTTTTCACGTAAAAATACAATTGCCCTTTTCAATGGAAAATTCCCCCCAAGACAATTCCATTCCTGTGTATGTTAAACCATTATGAAAATTTAATTGTAAGGTATGAGCATTTTATACAAAATCTCAAGGACGAATAAAAAATCCATAAAGGTAGAGCTAGGTCAACTCGCAATGTCATTCTATCATCATTAACCATTTTCATAGATTTATGTTGTCCCAAATTTATAAAAAATTGCCTGAGTTAACAAGTCCTCGTTAGACTCTATTTTAAACTGACAACCCTGTTCAAAGACCACTTTTGTATTATACAGAGCACTTCGAAGTATTCGCAAATGCTAAACCCTTTTTTTTCACCTTAATAGGATCAAATTCGAAAATGCTAAACCCTTTTTTAGAGCTATGATCGCAATTAATGGTACCTGTTATCAGACAAAAATGCCAATTGCCAAAAAAAAAATAAATAAAACCCTCCTGTGCAAAAAAAACCTATATTTCTGCCCGTTTAAGTTTTGATGTTGCTCCTACTGTCAGTTGAAGAAACTTTTTATAATTTAATTTCTGATCGTGGGGAGCGGGCCACGGTTGAAGTTGTTTTCACGTAAAAATACCATTCCCCTTTTCCATGGAAAATTCCCCCCAAGACAATTCCATTCGTGTGTATGTTAAACCATTATGAAATTTTAATTGTAAGGTATGAGTATTTTATACAAAATCTCAAGGACGAATAAAAAATCCGGAGAGCTAGAGCTAGGTCAACTCGCAATGTCATTCTTTGATCATTAACCATTTTCATAGATTTATGTTGCCCCAAATATATAACAAATTTCCTGAGTTAAAAAGCCCTCGTTAGACTCTATTTTAAACTGACAACCCTGTTCAAACACCGCTTGTGTATTATACAGAACACATCGAAGTATTCGCAAATGCTAAACCCTTTTTTTCCACCTTAATAGGACCAAATTCGCAAATGCTAAACCCTTTTTTTAGAGCTATGATCGCAATGAATGGTACCTGTTATCAGACAAAAATGCCAATTGCCAAAAAAAAAAAAAATAAAAAAATAAAACACGCCATGCTGAATGTGCTTTTAAAAACCCTTCGCTGTAGAATAGCATGGGAGGGAACGTACACTGCTAGAATAGCATAGGAAAGAACATAGTGCTATAGAATAGCATGGGACAGGTCATAAACTCTTAGAATAGCATAGGAAGGAACATAGCGCTATAGAAAAGCATGGGAGGGAATATAAACCCTTAGAATAGCATGGGAGGGAACATGAACCCTTAGAATAGCATAGGAAGGAATATAAACCCTTAGAATAGCATAGGAAGGAATATAATCCACCCAAATCCATAAGTACATGCTCTGGAGAGACGCCAAGGAACATAAGGCAAGCAAATCCATAAGTACATGCTCTGGAAATGTTTTTCCTATACGTCTGTGCAAATAGCATGGTAATTCCTATACGTGTGTGCAAAATGGTACTTAGTCCTCTACTCATACTTCATAACTGTAAAAAATTAAATCTTTTTCAAAGCGAACACTAGATAAATACAATCACTCCTGAAAAAAAATGATAATAAGACACAAAAACGTATCCGTTCAGGGGGAAAATATACAAATTCCCAGAATTCCGTTCAGGGGAAACATTTTTGATTATAGTGGCTTTATTTATCAGCTCATGGGCACTCTTGCAATGCAAGCAAAAGATGACGGTATATTTTTTACCGAAATTGCTCCTTTTTAAGTTGTTTTCCTTGTCGTTTTCTATAATTATACGAAATTTCTTTTGTACTAATAACTGCACTAATAACTATAAACAAATACATATTTAGGATCACCATAAAAAACTGATTATTCGGTTGAATTTTATCAATAATTAGGCTCTTTCGTTAGTGAAAAGGTTACTTAATTACTTACCATTCATTACTATGAAGAATTTGATTTTTTTTTAACCAAATCATATTGAATCATGCTTGTAAAAACGGGAAAAGGGTAACTCAGTCATAAATTAGAGCTTATATTTTCCATATTATGCGTCAAAATCTATTGGCAGGCAGCCAACAATGGGGCAACATACTTTTTTTCCATGGTTTTCCTTATTCTGCTCTCTTTTTTGGTTTCCTTATAATTGCTATATAGTCGCAAATTTCCAGGGGGACCCCTGCCGGTGCCTAAGAAGGGTTCCAAACCCCTATGTTTTCTAAAAGCCAGAATATAATTTGTACTCTACTGAAAAAAAATCTTTTAAATGTTTTCATTTTTTTGTTCATTTTTGGCTTAATGGAGTTCTTTAATTTTTTTGAAAAACGTATTTTGTGGAAAAAGTATATTTATAATTAATACCTTTAAAATAACACGGCTATATCATAGTATTTCCTTAGCAAAAGAATATTTAACCATCATTTAACTGCCCCCTTGTTAACTTTCAAATTAAAATTCGAAATTTTAATTACACAAATCGTAAAAGACTCAAATTCTTTGATAGTCATTTATTTAAATTTTTAAGTCGTCAAATTTTCTCAAAATTCTTACTGGGAATAAACATGTTTTAAAACGATTAAGAGAATTTAAAGAAATATCACGAAATATATCATTTGATAGCACGCCAAGTGGGCCTGGCAAGGGTACTAAACGAACGCGTCTTTCCACATCATTAATTACGCAAAAGGGTAGTGGGCGCTTCAGGTCACGATTACTTTCAAAATGGATCAAGTTTTGAAAGGTGTTTTTAAAACATTGAAGATCCAGGAAGTTTAAGTTCTCCCACTACACTTTTTAAAGTTACCGGGATTGAAACGGAACTAGCAAAAGAGTATTTACAAAAGGAACCCAGTTATATTCTACATTGGCTGAATTGGCTGAACAGGCGGCATTGGCTGAACGATTGATATGAACTATTCAACTTTTAATTTCAAGATATTGTACATTGAAAAATACTGCTGCATTTATTGAAGATGTCAGATAAAATCATGTTGATTTATAACCAACGTCCTCATCGATCCTTGTCCAATGTTATCCCTATTGAAGTTCAAAGTAGTGACAATACACTTTTACTTAAACAATATTCTAATGAAAAGGCGGGGAAGAAAAAATTTAATGTAGGTGATGCTGTTCGAATCAATCGAACAAGAAATATTTTTGAAAAGGGGAATTACTCGTAGTCCACTGAACTTTTTTAAAGGGTCAAAAGTCTTAGACACTAAACCTATAACGTATCGTCTTTATGATATGAAAGATGATGACATTCTTGGCGGTTTTTATGATTTGGAATTGCAAAAAGTTGGAGATAGTTGATTGTACCAAATGGAAAAGGTATTAAAGACACGTACTCGCAAGGGTAAGCGACAGTTGCTTGTTCGCTGGCTAGGATACATCTCTGAGTTTGATTCCTGGGTAGACGCTGAAGACGTTCATAATGTCTAATGATTTTTATGTGACATTCGTGTCCAATATTTCTAACCCGCTATATGACGATTTGAATAAAACGAGCGATTTTTAAACAAAACTCTCCCTTGCCATTAACTTTGAGGGAAGGTATAAAGTCTCTCTTGTTGATTTTGTTCTCAAAAATACATATGATATCCTAAGAAAGGATCGTACATATGATTCGACCACATGATTGGCCACTCGTTAAAGATCAATAGATAGAAAAGATCATTTCATATGAATATCCCTTTGTCACATTATCATACAAGGAGTTTCGTAGCATGAATTACTTGTGTCGTGCTAAAAATAGAAGAATTTCTGCTCGTAAAAATGGTGCCTTTCAGTTCAACTATTCAATGGAGGAGGGTAAGATCTAAATTAGTTCACCCATTTACAACGAAAATGTTATTCTAAACGATAATCTAAGAGATATTCTAGGTTTAAAACATATTATAATCAATGGTAAAAGTGCTGGAAGCTTGTGGCATGGATCGTATCAGTTTAGACAAGTATCCACCCGCCTTCTTCTCGGGCAGTTGTATATTTCTTTATGCATCCTTTGTCGACGAGATCAAGAGTTGGTAATGCCAATGTTCCCCTCCTACGTGTTTTTGAACGAAAAACCCCTAGTGAACATATTCATGACTACAATATAAAGCACTATCAATGCATTTTAGTCAACACTTCGTATTTGGAGCTCTGTCAGTTAAAATTAAGAAGTGAATTGGGTGATCCTCTAGCAATAATAAAAGGTTTGGCTGTGATTAAATATCATTCACGATTCATTCAGTGAGCAAGCTAATAAAACTATATGTCCTGATATTGATTGCTATGTTTCTACTCTTGGACCGCGACAGTTGGGCCATGGACAGTTGGGTCTTGGCAATTGGTTTGATAATCTTATTCGCTCTGCACTACCCCTGGCTGAAAACTGTATTGCACCTGTTGCCGCGGCTTTTGCATTCTCTACACTGCATGATTGGGGATCTTGGAAGGATTTTGAAGAAAGTGTTTCAAAAAATCTCAGATCCAGATCGCGATCCTTTGGCGAGCGATTGAAATCGCGACAAAGCGGAAAAGTTTTAAAAAGGGTGCGAAACACCTCATTACTCATCAGTGTCAACATAGCTAGGAAGCGTAAAGTATCAAAAAAAGAAAATAAAAAGATCGAAAATGGATTTCTTTACATAGAAATTGGCATTTCTACCGGATAAAGAATCTCGTCCTTCAGTCAGCTCAGCTCTAAATTTTTTCAATTCAGAAAATGTAGATGTCAGTGTAAAGCAAGGATGCCATGAAAAATTTTATCCGCAACAACCGCTCTCTGAAAATGTCCGTTTTTAGATTTATTCCATTGAAGACTATTTCATAGATTTTACTTCGACGCCTACAGATTTTCATGTCATTGTTAAAAAATCTGACAATGAAAAACCAAGTGCAGCCGAGGGGTTATCCTAAGAGAATTGTGTACTACAAATTTTTTTTAGACCAATAAGTGTCTACATAAATGGAACCTTGGTGAGAACAAGCAACAATCTTAAGAATTATGCTTTCAAGTTACATACAATTCATGTTTATGACTCCAATGTCTTATAAGCTCCTGAGAGGTATGTGCATTGGATATGAATATAAAAGGGACACTGACACTACCAATATACTTAGAGATGCGACAACTAAAGATTTCTATTTAGTCGGTAACCTAAATCATGAGATATTTGATATACCTCATTGGCTGCCTCCCAATGTAAAGATTGACATAAAGCTACAACTCGTTCCGTCCAATTTGATTTTGCAAAAAGTACTTGGTACTGCACCCGATGTAACAGTCTCTCTCGCGTCGGCAATACTTCAGGTACGAAAACAACAAGCTATGAGTTCTGTTGCCTTGGCAGTGGAAAAATTAAGAGCCTCTGGAAATAAAATCAAATTGCTCGTTCCTCTTACAATCACGAATTAACACCATATTGGTACGGGTACGCGTATTTATACTGATTCATTATTTATCAATGGCAAAAATCCTTCAAAACTTGCATTGGCTTTTGTAAAAACAGCTTGCACCGTAGGAACACGGACAAATTACCAAATGCAATTACCACGACAGACCCTATGATTCAGCCACATCATAATCAAGCCAGTTTGTTGGGATTACATGACGAAGTTTCATTAGTCAATGAAAGGCAAGCTTCGTCAGCAGCTGCATCTGTCATGGCTTTCCAGATTATCAGTAGAGAGTCTTTTCCAAGAAAAACTGATCCACTCAAGTCATGGAAGTCTTGTTATATGGAAAACCAGAAATACCTATATAAATTTGTCATAAAATTAATGTCCATGTTCGCCCCAATGCCCTTCCTGAGAGTGGATTCCAAGCCTGATCAGTTAATCATATAGTTCGTGGCAACAAAATGTAATTAAGGAGCAGTACGGAATGTTGACAACAATAGTTACATCAAGTGAATTGTCTCTTACGCCTACTCCAGCTATATTCATCAAGTCTCATGTACCCATCACAAGCCATGGAAGTCTTAGAAAATTTGTGAAAAGGCAAAAATGCCCCTAAAAGGTCAAAGTATCTTAAATAAAAATCGCACCATCAGATTCAGCGTTTCAGATAACCTTATTGTAAGAGTTTCTAGCTTTGATCTGAAAAAATGTGAAGTTTCGTGATTCTTGCCAGAAGAAAGATCAGTGTTTCTTTTTTGTTTTTTTGTTTTTTTGTCAGGGTGATCGTATCAAACCAATGGTAATATAAGATCGAGAGAGGGCTCGCTCAAACTAAAATTACAGTTGACCAAACGATGTTGTGAAAAAACGATTGGGGGCAGCTAGATCCCCCTCCCACACCCCTTTTTTCCCAAAGTCATCCGATCAAAATTTTGAGACAGCCAAATTGATCAGCATAGTTGAAAAGTCAAGTAATCATGCCATTGGAGATCACACGACCCTGCAAGTCCCGGGGGAAAAGGTTGTAAGTTATGAAATATATCCAGTGTCTACATTTAGTATTTATTTTTGGGAAGTAAACAGACATTTTTTGGGAGGGGGAAATTTTATGTGTGGGGGGGATTTTCTGGAGTGGCTATTTTCCAAGCAGAGATTGTTCTATGGGGAGGGAAGTTTCAGGGATGAGCTTTCAAAGGGAAACCATAAGCGAGGGAATTTACCAGATTTTTTTACTAAATTCTCTTTATGTGACTTACTTTCTCTTGGCCAATTTAATTTTACATGTAGAGATATACCGGGGAAATTACCCAGGGAAAATTTTCAAAGGAGTTGAAATTGTCTGGGGTGCTTTGTTGAGGGGGGGGGGATTCTCACGGGAGAGATTCTCTATGTTGGAATTTTACGCGGGAGAAACTTTTCATTGACACATTGGGAGGGGAGAATTTCCAAGAAATATTTTCCACAAAAAGAGGATTTTCGCCCTGATTTGAAAAACAATTAGAGATGAAAAGAAAAATCTCAGCTAAAAGTCTTTTTTTCAAACGGAAGTTGGATCAAAGGAATTTTCCAGGTGGAAGGGTCCGGAAGACGTTTTCTGTGGGGAATTTTCAGCAGAGATGGAATTGTCTGGGGGAAGGGGGATTTCGCTCGGAAGGAACTTTCCAAGGAGGAATTTTCGTAGGGGTGTGGATTATCCCTGGAGAGAAACGGCTGATTTTCCGGTATTATTTGAAAAAATAATTAATTAAATAAACAAATTTTTTACTAAAAGTAAGAAGCAACAACCAAAGTTAACACGAACCGAAATTGTCTCGTGTATGAGGAGTGGGTCCCTCTCCCCACTACCTCGTTTTTTACGCAAATTGTAGCTTTTTTCCCAATTATTTAAACCGTTTAATTAGAGTAAGGAGATTTTTAAAATACAAAAAGAAATTTTGGTTTGAAGAGCAAGGTATTGAAGAGGGCTTATCCCCCTCATGCACGGAACAATTTCTTTCTTTTGAATTTTAATGTTGCTACGTACTTTCAGTGGATTCTGTTTTATTATTATTATTTAATCGCTGAAAGGCAGGACCAAATGTCAGGGGAAACTATTGACATGTGGTTAATTTTGAATAGTAAAAAATAGCCAGTATCTTATTTTGCTTTATCCTGAGCCCGAGTAATTCCGAATCAAGGTTTTTGTAATATTCATTCATGTAATGGAATTTTTTGTATTTTATTCAAAATTTGGAAAAAATTAAGCAAAATATTCTTTACTTAAAACTTTTGCTATTGAATTTTGACAAAACCTAAAGTTAATCTGAACAAAAAACACTGATCAGACATATCGAAATCGATATATCGATTATCGAATATCGAAAGTAAAAATATCGATATAGCGTTTAATCAAATTATCGCCCAACACTGTATTGTTATGTACGAGAATAACACTGCCGCGGTTAAAGCAGGAAATGAGGTTAGCAGCTAGTTTCGTATTAAATCAGGAGTTAAGCAGGGTTGTGTTCTATCCCCCTATATATGGATTATTTTGATGGACTTTGTTTTAAGAAGCACAGGAAAGGCAATGGGAGACCACGAATTAAATGGGGAGGGAAAATTCTCCTGGACTTAGATTATGCTGATAATTTAAGCATCCTAGAGGAAAGTGTGAGCGAAATGAATGATCTTTTAGAAGTTTTGTGAGTTCAGGGTGCTAGAATAGATTTGAAAATTAACGTTAAGAAGACTAGGTCACTAAGACTAGGAATCAGTGAAAATGAAAAGGTGATGTTGGGTAACGAAAAGATTAATCAGATGGGCAGATTCACTTACCTTGGTAGTATTATTAGTAAAGACGGTGGGAGCACTGAAGATGTTAAAAGTAAAATAGCCAAGGCTCATGGTGTTTCTTCACAGTTAAAAAAAGTTTGGAAGAATATGAAGGTAAGTCTGCAAGCCAAGATTATAATACCGGAAGCTACGGTGATAACAGTGGTCAAATATGGCTCTGAAGCATGGGTGCTTCAAAAAGCGGATGAAGATTTGCTAGACATTTTCCAGAGAAATCGCCTCCGGGTTGTTCTGGGTACCCGGCTGACTGATGCTATTTGAAACAGTAGGCTCTACGAAAAGTGTGGTTCAATCCCGCTTTCTAGGGCTATGAGAGAAAGGTTGAGATGGCTAGGGCACATTCTGCGGATGAAGGATGGCAGATTACCGAAGATTGTCCTTTTCGGCCAACCACCTGGAGCCAAACGGAAAGCAGGTCTTCCTCGTTTGAGGTGGGAGGATGTCATACAGAAAGATTTAAAGGAAATGAGAACTTCCTGGGTTAAGCCAGCTACTGCAAAAATGGTAGAGATTATGTGGGGTCAAAAAGAAGTGAAGAAACTGAATTCACTGCCCTTGTCTGCGAGAATTGTGAAAGAACGAATTTCTATATTAGCAGAAAATGTGAAGGAACAGGTTATTTTTGCATTAAAACAGACTAAATATTTTGCTATTCAGCTTGATGAGACAACTGATTTTAGTAGCAATTCACTGCTAATGGTATATGTTCGCTACAAAGGTGCAGATAATTTTGAAGAGGAAATACCGTTTTGTTCTTCTCTCGAGTTGAGATATCGTGGAATTGATGTCTATAATATATTAAATGAATAATTCAATGCGCAAAGTTTAAAATGGGAAAACTGCATTTCTGTATCTTTGGATGGAGCTCCAGTTATGCTGGGTCATATAAATGATTTTTCAGCTTTCGTAAAAAAAAAAAAAAAACAAATATTGAAGTTACTCACTGTATGATCCATCGCCAGGTCCTTATTGTCAAATATATAGAACCTACACTGGAAGCCGTCATGCATTATGTCATCAAGATTGTTAGTTTTATTAAGGGACATTCACTAAAAACGCGGCTATCTCGTGAATTATGTCAGGACGGTGAAGCTGAATATACGGACCTACTTTATTATACAGAAGTAAGGTGGCCCTCTCGCGGAAATGTAATAAATCGAGTATGGACTCTCAAAACTGAAGTCCAAATTTTTATGGTTGATCAAAAAAATATTTTCGCAGATAAGTTTAAAAACTCTTCCTGGGTTGCATATCTCGCATATTTAGCGGACATTTTTGAGGGTATAAATATATTAAACAAAGAATTGCAAGGAAAGAATATTAATATCATTTCAGCGAGAGAAATAGTGTCAGTGTTTGGATTAAAGCTGCAATATGAGAGACAGAAAGTAGAACAGAACAAGATAGCTTCTTTTTCAAGGTTAGCTTGGTTTTTTGAAGATTGCGAAAATATTACTTTTACTAACATCAAGGATGCAATTGTAGGACATCTTATCAAATTCGGAGAGTGGTTTTAAGATGACTTTCTAGATCTTGATACACGTACTGTCAGTTGAATCGTAGATCCTTTTAAATGTGAAATTGCTATGATACCAGAAAAACCTTCAGTTTTGGCAAAACCAATTCTTGAACTTTGAACTAATACCGAAGCACGCATTCAATTTGAGAGTAAACCAAACCTGTCGTCTTTTTGGATGTCAAAATCTGCAAAGGCTTTCAAAATGGCACATGAAAAGGTGGTTAATAAATTGCTGCCATTTGGAACAACATATTTGTGCGAACAAGGCTTTACCACTCTAATGAACATAAAAACGAAGAACAGAAATCGATTAAACGCCAAAAACTGTATTCAAATCGCTCTCACATCAAAAAGTTCTAATTTTCAAGCAATTGAATCGAACATGAAACAGCATCATCTCTCCAAAACGTGAAGGAAGAATGTTTTCAATTATTCATTTTTTTCTAATTTTTTCAATTCTAATATCTTTTTTTTTTACCACCAATATTATCATTATAATTTGCTACAGTGCCCCAAAATGTCTACCCTCAATTGTACCCCAATAGGTTTCAATTTGTTATACATATTACTTGTATTACTATTATTACTGTTAAGTATTGCTAGTACTAGGTATTACATTGATAAATTGAATAAATGATGTTTACATTAAATTTTTAGTTATTGTTTTTGGTACTTATGCATTATATGCTACACACGACAGAAGTCAAGTTTGGCCAATGATTGGTTAATGAAATAAAATAAAATAAGATGAATATATAATAGTTTAGAAACAAATTTGGGCTATATATTTGCACATTAGGGGGGTGGGGGTATAGAATAGCATATACTAAATACGTAACCTAACTTAACTAACCTAGATACCTCCCCTCCCCCCTAAACTCCAAAAAACAATCGTTTAAATATTGTAAATTCGATAAGGAACCTCGCTCTGTAATCAATTTAGATAGCAAATATCCGTTGACGGGTCTCCATGTCTGGTTTGCTTGTACAGTCTATAGCGGTGTGTAGCATATAACGCATAAGTACCTTGTTTTCTTTTCAAAGTTATAATGAGGGGCTATAATACGAAAGATGCTAAACAAAAAGGCGATTTCTTTTTTTCTGCTCTTTGCCATGGGGCAATACAAAATATTAACTTACACATAATATCAACTTACACAAAAATATTTAGGGGTAATGATTAAAAAGTTCCCCCACCGCAGCCCTAGATGCTCGATTCGTCTTATTTCTTTACTTGTTCTCCAGTCTTTGAATACCACACGCGTGCCTATGTCTAATGACATTAGACATGAAAAAGTTTAACGTCACTTATGTTTCTTCTGGTTTCATGTTCTCTGGAACAGCTGCATCCCGGTCCGGCTTTCTCCATTGCTTGAGATAGGAAATGATCGTACTGTTTATATCTCTCTACAGTGATCTATGCATATAAGAAGCAAAAACGGGTACAATCCTCACGAGATAATCGACCGCAGGGATGCTTGCATGATAATGAATAATGGTCAGTTTCAAGTTTTTTCTGTCAACTGTCTCTGTTTTACTATTCTGGGACTGGATAGGGGCACCACAGACAGTATATTCCGCTTAACTTGTGCTTCCATCTGTTTTTCAATTAGCCTTCTTCCAGATCAGGGCTGAATTTTACACTAAATCTTATTAGTCTTCTTTATCACGCCATTGTTACAATTAATTATCGTCATTATATCGTCGTTATAGTTAAAACGTGTGACTCAAGGCACATTCTATAAAAACGTTGAATATCAAACTGTATATTCAGACTAATAATATATATTTTTTTTAACCGATAAATGTAAAGTTTTGTTTAGAAATTTTTCGCCTACTGATAGCAGTAAGGAAACAAAAGGACTAGTCCTAGTCCTAGCTAATTCGCTTGTGGTGCTAATCTTACCCTGTCATTTTACCCTGGTCATTTCTCAATTAAAATTTGATATTTGTTCGCCCGACAAGATATCTCCTACTTTCTGTGTCAACCTCCCGCAATTTTCTTAATACGGGGAGTGTATACCTCTAAATTTGCCGTAGCTTTTCATATTTTTGGGGAAACACTGAAAAAGGTGGCCTAAATTTATCTTAATAAGAATATACTTTTAATTTTATTTTGTGTTTTTAGCTGAACCATTTTCTTCGGAATCTATAAAATTTTTAACATTTATAAAAGTAAATTAGGACAAATGGGGGAGGGGGTTGACATAGTGTTCTGATTTATGAAATCTTACCCTATGTTTGTATTTGATTGTTTGTGTTTAATGTAGTACATGAGTACAACCTCTGGTTTCAGTCCCCATTTCTTAGACGAGTTTTTTTAAATTCATTTTTTACCTTTATTCCATTCTGTTTATTGTTTTTCGATTAATGATATCATCGTTTTTACTACTAGCTCTTCTTTTGGTGTCCTGCTGATTTAATTTTTTTGTTTTTATTTATAATAGATTATTAGTCTAATGATTGTTCAATTCAGTTTTTGAAACTTCTTGTAATCACTATCTTGTTATGCTAGGTGACTTTTACAAACACTTGAGAAGGCTTTTCAGCTAATCTTTATTTTACATCTTCCTTTACTTTAATGGCTACTAATTTTGTAGAACCGGAAAACAGTCTTTAAATAAGTGAAGATTTTCCTTGGGCTCGGGAAAAGATGAAAAGTTTTCTCTGTAGCCCTATAAAATTTTTCGCCCTTCTGGGAATCAAATTACGAGCTCTTTTGAAGTTAGAAAACATTCACTTAATTAAAGGGAATGTATAAAAGGGATTAGAAAAAGATTAATGGAGTTACGAACTTTCTTAAATTCTAAAAGAGAAAAGTTCTGAATACTCGCGATGAATTGGAATCAAATTTGTGTAATATATACATTTCAGTTTAATTTTTTGTCAGTATAGCATTCGATTTTTGGTCAGTAGAGCATTCAAAATAAGCAGCAAATTTACTAAATATAAAAAAACAAGCTAAAATGTGTGAAAAAATGTTGTTTGTCTCATTGACTACAATAGATTTTCTCTCAATACAAGGCAAATGTCGTTAGTTTAATCATTGACGTCAATTCACAAAATTTAGAGGGCTAGGAAATATAATCTTCTGCATCTAGGAGAGCAAATTTTGTGGGCTTTTTTTTAGTTTTTCCAGGGAAAATATAAAAAAATATTGCAAATAGCAAAGAAAGGTTTTTTCAATAAAAATACCCCGAAATTGGTATTTTTCTTTCAAAATCTAGAGAAAGCAAGAGATACAGAGGGGCACAGGCCCCTTATATTTTATATAGGCAGAGGGACTCAGTGGTGCAACCCGTATGGTTGCACCCCGGGGAAGAATCTTAAGAATCCCATACTGAGTCTAATGAATTCCATACCTTAAAACTGACCATATTAGAAAATGGCGGGGATAACGTTAACACTACTTAACTGTGTAGAGGTTTTCTATGAATATGAGACTTGTAACATAGAGGAACAATTATGGACACAAATAATAAAACATAATAAATGATTAAATTATGTTCATGATGGTCTGGAATTAAAATTCATTAAAACCAAGAAATCCAAATTTTTTTTATTTTTTTTTACTCACTAAAAAGGTGGTGGCGCCCTTGTTTTAAGCACCAGCAAGTTTATTCAGTTTTTTTTTTTTCTGTTTTCAGAAATAGAGATCTTGACATGTACTATTGTTAACAGGTTTTTAAAATTCAAGAACCTCAAACACAAGGCAGGCAAAGGGCGTTGTTCTTTGCAAAGGGTGCTGAAGGGACTCTAGGTAGGGTTATTTCCTTTTCCATTAGCTGCCCAATAATATTGCACGACTACTGGCTCAGTATGATTATCCCTGGGAATAAAGCAAAGAAAGGAGACACATCTAGTGCTTCCCATGCAAAAAAGTGATTTTCCTTGTTGTTCAAGGTGGGACAGTTTGATTTTATTATGCAGGATTTTGACCATGCTGATTCCAATAGTGCAGCTTTCATTTCGAACTGACATTGTTTTGAAAGGTTCAGGCTCTTTTTCGAAATTCACATAATTTTTATAATAAGCTTTTACTATTAAGATTAATTGAAATAAAAGCTACCATTCCTGAATTAGCTTCAATTTAAAATACTTTCTAACCTAGGAAGTTTTCTCCTAACATCCCTTTGAAATTTCAGTTACTGTGGGCCGTGGCTCACTCTTTATTTTTTTTTTCAATGGAGATACAATTTATTCAAACAAAAAAAAAATGCATGAAGTACAGTAACCTGGGCTTGTATTGCAACTCCAAAAAAAAAACTTACATCCACTTACATCAGTGTATTCGGGTTCCCATTTCACAACAAAACAAAAACAAAGCATATTAAACATATAGAACTACTTGAAAAAAAAAACAAAAACAAAAAAAAAATTATTAGAATTCATAAACTTGGAGGCAATGGTGCCTCAACTACCCAGTGAAGCCAGACCTTTCAGCAATATCCCTCATAGGAGATGACATCTGAGACCACAGCAACAGAAGACTATGACGAACAGAGAAAGCAGACCTCGCAAACACTCTAATCGGCCTTCTATTAGGTTACAGCTATTACTGCTTTAATTGTTATGGGCCATTGTCCAACGTCCTTCAGTTCCTGAAGATTCGGCGATCCTTCGATTCCTTCAACTTCAAACTCTGGAGTTGTATTGCCATTACCAGGTGGTTTTAATTTTCCAGTAGAGATTGTTAGCCACATAGCTTGGTCAAGAGAGCTTGAATATTGCAAAGTAGCCCATTAAACTGTGTTACTAACGATTTCCTTGCCTGAATCTAGACCACGCTATACCAAAATGTTTCTAACAGTTTTTTCGATGTCTTCACAAACCGGAACTTGATATTCCATGGTCATAATATATATTAGAAGTGGTCCTCCACTCAATTGTTCTGCTCTTTTCTCCATACCACTCACTGGAACGTGTCTCTGGGGATGGTCCACACTCCTCACACCCCCTGGGAGGTTACGGGGGGGGCTATATACGGCTATAATAACGGAAAAGAAACCTCTACTTCTTATTTGATGTCTTTTGAACCAAACTGAATGAATAGTCTCTACAACAAACTAACTGAGTCAAACAAGCCCAATCGAACGCTAAATGAATTTTCCCGCCGTAGCTATTTTGCAACATGGATTTGGTCGCAAAACCGTGTCTCCATTTGTCTGTTTCGTATGAATCTTCGATCTTAGACGAGAAGATATTCTAGTAGTATGTACATACTTAGTTTAATTCTAAATATTTATTTTCTGAAATCTTAAAATCAGGTCTGTCATTTTGGAAGAGAAGGGTAGGGAGGGAATTTAACCCTCCAGATTTTACTGGTTTTTCTAAAATTCTATTCTTCAGCACAATATAGCTGATTAATTTTCCACTGAAATCTTGATTGTCGAAATGAAATTAATTTCAACTCATTTGCATGTAAAACTATCGGTAAAATTATAAAGTGTTGAAATTAAAGAAATTAAACTAAAAGAAAAAAAGGGCCCGAAAATATAATCAAATAACAACCATCAAGATTTCGTTCACAATTTTTCAATGTACAGTCCGGGTAGTTGCTCCAATGTACAGTCCGGGTAATTGAGTGGGGGTAGCTGGTAACGAGAGGGTTGAAATACCTTGCTTGGACGAGAATGAATGACCCGCACGAGTATGGTTCAAATTTTTTATTTGCTTGAAGTTTTAGTTGAAGTTTACCTCAGTGGTGAGTGAACGAATGATTGATAGCTATGAGGAAAAACATCCGACAGTTTTGAGGTTTCTGAAGTGCCAAAAAGGATAAAGTGAAAAAGAACTGAGTAGTAGACGGTCGAATAAGGTTATTTGATACTCATTATTTGATACATATTGATACTGATATTTGATTTTTGTCACATAAAAGACATAAAATTGAAATCGTTAGCGACAGTTGCTAACATCAGCTTCTAGTTTAGTTGCGAGACTCGAGACTCTTTCCAGTTTTTTATACCACGTACATTTTTTAGATCTCTCAAGTTGCCTGATCGAGGATCCTACCCACCCGAAGATAATCAAGTACCCCCAAACTTTGTCTCGTGCTCGAGACAAAAACTTCGTCAATACTCGAGTCAAAAAAAGGCAGAGTTGAGGGGAAATAAAAAACATGTTCAATTCCTAATACTGGCAATCAAATTTCTAGCGAAGCAGGACTAAATTTCTACAGCTCCCTGAATTTACGAAATCGTCATCATTGAAAGTATTGCTTTTTCTATCGGAAAGTTTATCAGTGAGGCAGTTTCCCCTTTTTGGTCATTTCTTGCTGATGAGTTCAAAGACGTATCGAAAAAAGAGCAGCTAAGTTTTGTCATACGCTCGACAACTACCAGTGGCTTTGGCGTCAGAAAACTATCTGGGCCTTATGATATGAAAAGACTAAATGACCCGTCATTAACCATAACAATTGATAAACTAATTCTTCGGAACAAGCTAAATTGCGGGTGATGTGTTTCTCTGTGTTCTGATGGAGCTTCGGCGATGAGTGGGACATCCAATGGAGTAGAGGATAAAGTCAGGAAACAGCATACACCACAAGCGGTCTACATCCATTGCCACTCACATAAGCTAAATTTGATCCTGATCCCCACAATCAGGGGAAATAAACAAATTGTCATGATTTGTTTTAGAGGTGCAGTCACATTAGGTATTTTTATCCCAAAGTTCTACATGCCATGAGATGTATATGAGAGTTCAAAAATAATTAGGGCTGTTGGCTCTCGAGTTAGAGAAGCTGGTAGATACTAGATGAACTAATGTTATAAGTCTGTTTAGAAGATAAAACCAAGAATAAATTCAATCATTTTAGCTCTTGATGTGGTTTTTGAGCAGTGAACCTAATTTGGGATTATACCTGAGGTCAAGGGTTTAAAGGATCGAGCTTTTACTATGCAATTTCTGCATTGCTTGGTTGCAGTCCAAACAACTAAAAAAAGCTTTCAGAACAGTTGAACAGACATATTTTTTACGGTGTATGTGTCAGTGAAACTAGCGCAATAGAATCTCCAATAGGATTACAGGTTGAAGAAAACACCTCTCAGTAACCAAGTCGAGACAGATCTTCTCAAAGCCTCTGGGGTTAATTTGCTTTCTTATACACGAGGAGAAGGATCGTTGTCAGTAGTGCTAGCCATGAGGGTGACAAAATTAGTCTTCTCTCATCTTCAACTGTTCGGTTCATTGGTGAAATTGACGTGCGTTATGGAAAAACCCGACCTTGACAAAAGTTTGTTTGCGCTAAACCTAGAATCCATAGATTTTCTTTCAAAAGAAAAAATTATAATTTTGTGGTTCATGCCCAACGTTTGAGATCAAAATGTAGCCCTTCCCTCATAAGATGGGCAGCAAAACCACTTTTTTAAATTGATACTGATTTGCATGTCAGATGTCTCTTAAGTTCGATTCAAGGTGTCCAAGCTGCCAAATTCTGTCGACGAATTTATCAGAATTATTGATATGACTCTTATTCTGCTGATGATTCCTGTGACGCACACAGACTGTTCAGCTCTATGCGACTTGTGAAAACATATTTACGCAAAGCCTTTAGTGACAAAAAGCATAGCAATCTATTTGTCCTAGTTTACAATAAGGACTCTGCAATAATAAATCTAACCTCGTATTTTTTACGTTGTTTTTTGTTGTTTTTTTGGCACAAAGATGGTAAATGATGTTTCGATAATTCGTTATTGCTAGTTTTAGTCTTGAAGTATTAAAAGCCTTTTTTGTAATTTTGACTTTATTTCGTTTTTTTCTCATTTTATTTTTTAAACCAATTTTTACTAGTCTAAGTATTGCCACAGCTTTGTATCAAGTTTGTTTGTATTCAAATTCAACTGCAAATATTTTAATAATTTTATAATAAATTATTCAGTTTGAAGTGTCCAGCACAAATACCAGCAAAGCAGCTGATCTGACAACAGTTTCTTACATTCCAGAAGCATCTGAAAAATATTAAATTGGAAAATGGATTCTTTGCAATGCAAATAAGCTAACAAAAAAAATGGAAGAAGAGCAAAATTAGATTATAAATTTGTGCACGGCAGGGATCTTAAAATTCTAATAGGGCATTTGAATAAGGTTTCTTTTAAAGATGTTGTAGTGGTCCTGAACTTGCTATCGGCGATTAAAATTTTTAGGACCTATTACAAGTTAGTTTGGATATTTCCTCACTATTATCGATAATTGTAGGATATCTAAAACAAATTTACATTTGTTGGTTAATAATGACAAAGAAGTTGACTTTTGTCAAAGAAAGGCCATTTTTTTGTTTATAAAAAAAACTTAAAGCGATAAGGATTGAAAATTAACTAGTGATATTGGGGAAGACATGGACACGAGGGACAAATTTCTTTTTCTTTTAAAAAAATTAGTCATTGAAAAACCAAATAAAAGGCATTTTTAATTGAAAAGGGTGTAAAAAATCTAATTTATAGGCAGTGGCCCTCTTGCACCCTTCCCCCCCTCCTCCCCCCGATTGATGCCACGAAAACTGTGACAAGGCTTATTTTGCTTTTTCAGTTATGTTTCTCCTTAGCTCTTTAGAGACATCTATATGTAAGCCAAAATAACTTTAGACAGCAGTAATATGGATGGAAATTTTTTCGCTCACATTATTTATTAAAAAGTTAAAAAACGCTAGTTTAATAACAAAAATGTGTTCACAAGCTCATATGATATTCAGTGCAATAATGTTAACGTAGTAAAGAGTTTATGTGTCTTCTCCGTATTGCTTTCTATTTGTTCTTTTTCCAGAGTCTTTTCATATAGAATAGATCGCCGTTGAAGCTTTCGGGTGGGCTAATTCGACTGCAATCAAAGACTCAAGTGTTCCATTTAAAAGAAAGTTTGAAACGAGATCATTCAATCACCTTGTTTATTTCCTTTCCCCCTAAAGCCCGATACGGCATTAGACGAGAAATTCAAAACGGCCAGTTGAATCAAAAAGGTACAATGGTCCAAAAAAAATTCCTCATGGGGAAATCCAATTTGAAGAATCGAAAGGGTAAGGGCCCGAATTGATAAAAATCACCCATTTATAAACAGAAACTTCCTAGACACATTTAATAAAAAGGCAACCATGTTTTTATATCTTGTTGAAACCAGGATCCTCCAAAGACTCTGATCAAGACAGAGATACGCTCGATTGATTGAATAATTGTATTATTGCAATTGATTCTGCGTTTTTAATAAAATCGTAATCAAATTGTAATTGCATTCTACAAAAAGGATAATAATAATCGAACCGTAATCGTTTGTTTCTTTTATTTAATCTTTCCATTGTGATTGACGAAAACAATTAACTGAAAGGTTTGACAGAAAGATATTATTATTGTAGCATGTTGCCGAGGAAGAAGTTGGAAAAACAGGTGAAAAAAGAGGACCGATGAAGTTTAGTTGCTTTGATTGTACATTGTGCCTTGGGGTTTCAAAAGGCTGGTGGCATTACATTAATTCAGTTGTGGTCATAGTCTTGTTAGCTTTGGTAGAAACAGTCTGGTAGTCCAATTTTCCCCACGAGCATGGTTTTATTCTAGCCACGGCTGAGCATCCTGAAATTCACATTTAATGACTAATCTTTCCATTTTAAAGGTCTTCTGTTATTCTTTTAAAATATTACATAAAAAAAAAAAAGTTTTTTTAGCTGAAAGTAAGAAACGGCATTAAACTTAAAACGTACAGAAATTATTTCGTATATGGAAGGGTGCTGTCCCCTCCTCACCGCCTCGCTCTTTACGCTAAAGTTTTTATTGTTAACAAAAATAAGAGTTGTGAGAAAGTCAAACTTTAGCGTAAAGAGCGAGGCGTTGAGGAGGGGACAGCCCCTTTCATATAGGGAATAATTTCTGTTCGTTTTAATTTTTAACAGTGTTCCTTACTTTCAGTTAAAAAAACTTGTTTTTTTTTATTTAATTTTTGATCGTTTTTGAATTAATTCAGGTTTTGATTTTGGCTCACCGTAAATGAATAATTAAAACAAAATTTGTATATTAATTTTACTTTTATTTGGTTAAATGGCTTTCTCGAAACTTGTTTAATTTTACTTACGAACGTTTTTATTAGTAATAAATATACGTAACTTACGAATTAACTTACGTAACGAACTTATATATTCATACATTTTTAATACGTATATTAGGGGGCTCGCCCCTAGTCAATACCTCGCTCTTTAAGCTAAAGTTCGAATTGTGTTCCAATTGTTTAAAAATGACCCCTTAATCACAAAGACCGTAGAATAAATAGCTCTTATGAAAGTACTAAAAAATCTTTGGCTTAAAGAGCGAGGTATTGACTAGGGAGTGAACCCAATCATACACGTAATATTTTCTGTTCGTTTTAAGTTTTGATGTTACTCCTTATTTTCAGTTGGAAAACTTGTTTTTTTTATATTTAATTTCTGATCTTTTTTTTTAATAATGCTGGGAAATCCGGCGCCCCCTTCCCCCATGAAATCTTCCTTCATGGAAAGATCCTCCCACATAACCCTTGACCCACTCACTCCCTTACTACCAGGAAAATCCCACCTGAAAACGTCTGTATTCTTCCTAATAACCAATTCTATATGTTAACATTGGGTAAAGTTCATAACTTTCAGCCCTCCCCCCGGGGACTTCGGGGGATTAAGTCATCCTAAAGGACATAGTTCTCATATTTTCAACCATGCTGAACAAAATGGCTATCTCAAAATTTTGATCAGGTGACTTTGGGAAAAAAATTAGCATGGGAGGGGGCCTAGTTGCCCTCCATTTTTTTGGTCACTTAAAAAGGGCACTTGAACTTTTAATTTACGTTACAATGAGTCCTCCCACGATATTTTAGGACCATTGGGTCGATACGATCACCCCTGGGAAAAAAAACAAAAAAACAAATAAACACGCATCCG
Source organism: Artemia sp. Qi Xiang Cuo (assembly GCF_049724085.1). Lineage (NCBI taxonomy): Eukaryota > Metazoa > Arthropoda > Branchiopoda > Anostraca > Artemiidae > Artemia > Artemia sp. Qi Xiang Cuo. Next base: position 56,673,977 of record NC_142795.1, on the reverse strand, counting down.
TGATCTTTCTTCTGGCAAAATATGCAAAATTCCACATTTTTGTAGATAGGAGCTTGAAACCTCAACAGTAGGGTTCTCTGATACGCTGAATATGATAGTGTGACTTTCATTAAGGTTCTATAATTTTAGGGGGTCTTTCCCCCTTTTTTCGAAAATCAGCCAAATTTTCTCAGGTGCGTAACTTTTGATAGGTAGCACTAAACTTGATGAAAGTTATATATTTAAAATCAGCATTGAAATCTGATTCTTTTGATGTATCTATTGGTATCAAAAAACCCGTTTTCTACAGTTTCGGTTACCATTGAGCTGGGTCGCTCCTTAATTACAGTTCGTTACCACGAACTGTTTGATTTTTGAAAGGTTGGAAATTAGCTACTCCAAACGGCTTCTACTGCAACAGCTATTGTCACTGCTCCACCACCTTGAAGAACTGATAATTATAGGTCAACCTGACAGAGGTGTCACATCATCTATACGTATGCCATCTATTATGATTCTTATAAAAGTGCTTGAACCAGATTCAGAGAGCTGTCCACGCAACAGGTTTTTCAGAAATCTGGCCAATTCACTTAAGGTGGGTGTGAAGAAAAGAGCTTAAGTAAAACTAGTAATAAAAACTTTATCCTCTTAACAATGCTTGATCATTGTTTACGGGTTGGAAAAAAACAATGCTGGCTGCTTTGATTTGGCTGTTTGACAATCTACTTCTGAATCGGTGACGGTTAAGCAAGAGATTGGAATGATGTGAATCCTGAAAATGATTGTTAAATTTTGTATTACTTTGTTTTACTACTTTTAACAATGTTTTATTACTTTTTGTGTTTAAAGAGATGAAAACCCATACTATCCAATCATGACCTACTTAATATTTAAATTAGCCGTTATGTGACAAGGATACAAGCCCATTTGTCTACTGGGAAGGAAACACATACAAATGTCCAATTTTGGTATCTTTATGAAGAAATCGCCTTAGCGTCCTGAAACCGAGAAGCTGTTCTGGGATACATTAAAGATTAGGACTCTACAGAGGTCACGATTAGCAAAATTTTCCTTAAATTTGTGTTTTTGAATTACAATTTTTGAGATATTTGCTATATCATTTAGTATACCCTGAATTCAACTATATTTGTAACTTAATGAGAAATTGTTGCAACGAATTAAAGTTACCTGACGAAATTATGGAAGTTGTACTTTGGAATAATGGAAGTAAAAGTTTTACTTGCTTGAAAATGATATATCTAATTTCTGAATTGAATTTCTGAATTTCTGAAAATTGGCTGGTTGAAGTAAGCAGCCAATTACGCATCTTAGGGTCAAAACAATCGCAAAGGCTTGAGGCTCAGACCAACTACATATCCCGTCCCCCCTACACGTTCCCCTACAGCTTCCTAATCAGTATTTATAAATATATTGCAGCTCTTTCATAGTTGTAATTATCCAAGGATCATTTTCTGAATGCTCAAATCAGAACACAGTAAATAATGTAACACGGCACGATAGTATGGTAACAATTTGAGCACTGGAGTACCCAAAAAATGCTCTGGGATGTCTTCCCTTTTAGCTCCTATTATTTTGTACACCTTTAAGTCTTAAATTATAAATATGAGGCCAAAATTGCAATATGAGCTCCCTTATAAGAAATAATGTAGTCGATTATGCAGTCGGAATATGGCGCAACAATAGGAGGGGTGCTAATAGAGAATCTTGCCTACGCTGATGATATTGATGAGCTAGCCAACTCTACACAAGAATTGCAGGCACAAGCTGATAAACTCTACGATACCACAAAGCCGTTCGGGATGGAGATCAATGCCAGCAAGACCAAAGTCATGGTAACTACGAGACGTGAACTAGACAACCCGCCCATTATCACCATAGGCGGGAGACAGGTTGAAACGGTTGACCACTTCCTGTACCTTGGTAGCCTACTCTCCTCAGATAATTGCCATTGCTTTGATGTGAAACGTCGACTTGCACTTGCTAGCTCTAGCTTCCGAAGACTAGCAAACCTCTGGAAAAGTAACCACCTATCCAACAAACTCAAAATGCGCCTATTCAACAGTTTAGTAATCCCCATAGTTATTTATGGATGCGAAACGTGGACCCTGAAAACCGAAGACGAGAAAAAACTTTTAGCATTTAAGGTGAGATGTCTCCGACGCGTTACTAGAATCAAATACACTGACGAATTACAGATGTGGAAGTACGTCAAAGGCTCCAGTCCACTGAAACCATTCTCAGTAAAATAAACAACAACTGCACTGGTTCGGCCACGTCAAGCGAATGGAGCCGAGCCGCCTCCCGAAAATCGCCCTTGAAGGATCCCTCCATGGCCTTCGCCCTCGAGGCAGACCACGAAAACGATGGATGGAGAACTTCCACTTCGACAACGTCAAGATAGCCCAGTTATCACACATATCGCACCAGATAGAGCAATGTACCGAGCCCTTACGCATGAGCTAGCAAGAGGAGTGGCCCCAAAACGTCCAACGAGGATGGCCGGGACCTAAGTAAGTAAGTGATAAGAAATTACAATGTGTCACCAGCTGGCTCTTAGTTTTCAACCCAGTTCGTATACAAAAATTTGGTTTTCCAAAAAAAAGGAAACACTAGATGTCAAATGTGAAACCAACAGTAAACACAATGTACAATAAATTCATAGTTAAAACAAACAGAAGCTACCACAAATAAGTATGGTGCTAGCAAGGCTTTATCCATAGGGACTACGGAGTTTGACCCCCCCCCCCTGCAATTTTGGCTTGACTTGTAAAAAACTTGAAGAAAATGCATTTAAACAAATTTTGATGCGTGTTTTTAATTTAACTTTGTAAACCCTCCCCCCCCCCACTTCTCGAAAAAAAGGTCTCAGATGTGCCCTTGGGTGCTAGTGTCATTTCTGCTTGGAAACTTACTAGAGGGCTGAATTGAAGGTTGTCTTTAGACAATCATTTTTCTATGTAATAGAAAGGAATAAATTTAAAGCAAGAAAATAGTGACAAAGTAAAGGTATATGTAAATAAGTAAAAGTGAATTAATTGTCGCAAACCTCTTATCAAGTATTTTCCCCGTAAACTCGATTAGTTTTTCTATATTATTATTAAAACACAAATAAGATATTATCCTCATGCGGGCTGGAAGCAGTAAGGGTGTCTCTCTCATTTGTTCAAAGTTCTATTCATTTTAGTTTTCTTTCTATCCTGTATGTGTAATTCAAATATGTAACTCATTGTTAATCACAAGATTGGTTTCAATATTACCAATGTATATTTTTGAAACTTTGAATTAAGCTAGCGAAGTTTAAGGGAACAGATCTAAAAGAAAAAAGAAACGTTGATGAAAAGAAGTGCCATCTTAAACTAAGAAGATTAAATTACAAGAAAAAAAATAACTACTGATAAAAGTTTTTTTTGAGAAGTTTGACTAGTTTGAACAGTATCCTGTTTTTTTTATATGACGAAAAACAAGAAAAAAACTGTTTGAAATTCACAAATGAAGGTCTAGCCATTAGGAGGTTTGAGGGGGTGACGACAGCACGCGTGTTAGTGGCATTTTCTGTTTGTATTAAGTTTGACTTGTCTTTCATTATAATATCTATATGTTTTGGTTGCATTTACTTGTTCATAGTTATTTATATCCATTTTTGATTCGATGTTCTTTATATTTTATTGGCTAACATAAGCTTGATTTAAGTTTCCAATTGGTGTTTAATTTTCGTGGGAAAACTGTTTTACTTAATTTAAAAACCAAAAGTGTTTCAACTCTCATGTCATGTAATCTACTGAAAAGGAAATATAACTGGAAAAAGTACAGAACAAGAGCCTTTTTGAAGGATCAAACACTTACAATGTTTCAGTGCTAGATTTTTTTTTCAAATTTTTTTTCAAATTTTTTTTCAAATTTTTTCAAATTGAAAAAATGTATATTGTTTTTTAAAATTTCACAAAGCATGACCCCTAAATTTCAAATGAACAAAATGAACCACTGTGATAGATCAAAATCTAAATTGGGGATTGAACAATAAACTAAAATGATTAACTGTTTGTTTTGTCTAGCGGTGAATAAAAATAACTAAGATAATTCTTGGAATGTTTCTATTTTCATTTATTTTACTTTGTTTGTTGGTTTTGTTTTTGAGTACCACAACAGTATGGTTTTCCCCCGCAACTTCTATTGATGATTCTGAAAATTTTTTGTTTGAAAAAAGATGTGTACCATATGTGGTAAGAACGTGAGTTTGGGTGTGAATTAAGCCACCTGTGCAGAGGCAGTTTTAAAGGAGGGGGCAGAAAGGGCACTTGTCCCTGGTGCAGGAATTTTAGGGATGTAAAATTTCAAATAAATAATCTAATGATTATAATCTTCTGTAATTTGGAATTTAAATTTTATTGAAATAAGTAGAGGGTGCAATTAATAAATGAAAGTAATTAATAGATCAATAATTGATTAATAAAATAAAAATTAAATAATTAGAGAGCAGATAGCTCTTAAGAAACGAAACATAAATAAAACTATTTTTCTTATATATCTTTGAATGTTGAATGTTTGAACTCTTCAGTAGCTTTTCAACAATATATCTGTTTGAATTAAAACACTTATCTTGAAAGTTTTTAAGTTGGTTACTTCGTTATTCATATAGTTTCCTGAAACTATATTTGTTCTATTTTCGTTCAGCTGTATTTCCACAATGGAAAAGAAAGTAATTCCACTTGAAAGTAATCTCTTTTAGAAAATTTGACGCTAAATAAACCTTTCCAATTAGTTAAAAAAAAACTCGTTCCTCACCAAAACTAATAAAGTAAATAGCAAGCGTATGAAAATGGGGGTTCTTAATATAAAATATATTAAAATGAGCGAAATATTTTTAAGTTGAAAATATTAAAATTTATAGTTAAAACAATCTACGATTTCGACAAGTTGATTATTTCATATTCCATTCTATGAATTGCTGCATCCAATTGACCAATTTCTCTACTGTGTCTTGTAATATCTTCATCTAATCTAGTGACATCTTGGTAAACATTACCGTACCTAAAGTTAAAAACAAGATTAAGGAAAATAAAACACATTTATTATTTTTAGATGCCAATTTTTGAGAAATCTAATCTGATGTTTCAGTTTGACTTGAAAAGGAAAAGTGACTTTAACAAAATAACAAGTTAGGGCTGCAATGAAGTCTCAAATAAATTTATGGACATATTCCGCTCATTTAAGCAACAATAACCTTTCAAGATATATGCTTCAGGGAATCGATGATGTATATATTTTTTTTTTTAAAATAAACCCATTGTTAATTACTTAAAAAAAAAAAACCTAGTGCTCGCATCATAAACATCATCTTCTGTGTGATTTCTCCTGTTCTGCTGTATTTTGACACAATTGGTTCACATAAGGATCCTTTACCACTATTATAGCTGATTTATCCACAAAAAATAGATAAATTTTGGATTTGATAATTATCACTCATTCCCATCTAATATAAACTTATACAAGCATATAAATAAGCTATACAAAATCGTGATTATGTACTGTCTTCAAATCAAATTTCTTGAAATAATAATTACAAATTTGAAAGCTTTTCAAAATAATTAATTAAAAAAACTTTCCGAAAAATAAGTTTTTCAATGACAAGTAAAGGCCATTTTAAACTTAAGCTCAGGAGATACAAATACCTGTTAAAATTCAAACTCAAAACGACCATAAATTACTATTAAAGAATAAATGAAACCCAAAACAAACAGAAATTAAATAAACAATCATAGCAAAAAACATATAACAAGTAATAATATAAATGAATAAATAGATCTTAAAGCGAGTAATGCTTCGATTGATTATGAAAATCAAGCTTAAAACGAAAAAAATAGTTTGCTATTAAAGTATAAATGAAACTTAAAACGAACAGAAATTGAATAAACAATCAATGTGATCAAACATACAATATATTTTAATGTAAATGAATAAATAAATCTTAAAACAAGTGAAACTTAAATCGAATATGCAAATCAAGTTTGAATCGAATAAAAATAACTACAAACAATAGTTTGGGTATCGCCTCACTGCAGAAGACTAAAACCTACTGCGTCATTGGCGCCTTACTGAAAACTATATGAGTCTTGAACAGTCTAGGAAAGTATAAACAAAATTAAATTGAATATTAGATATATAATGATATTAATTGCTGAAAGATCCATCACTTCAAGATTTTTTTTCACTGTAATTTCATTTTCATTTTCAATGCTGTAAGAACTGGAAAAGAATAAATTTGTAATATACGCCTAATTCGTTTTCAGTGAAGCGCCAATGACGCAGAAGGCTATAGGTTTTTACAGTTAAAGAAGGGGGCAGTATCCAAATTTTTTTTATAGTGAAACTATATTTGTCTTGACCAATTTTGGAAAGAACTAATAAATTAAACTGAATATTTTATGTATAATGATATTAATTGCTGAAAGCTCATCAGTTCAAAATTTTACTCTAATTTTAATATTTATCTTCAATATTAAGCACAAAAGAAAACATTTGTAATATAATTTGTTTTCAGTAAAGCACCAATGACGCAGTAGGTTTTAGGCTTCTGCAGTGAGGCAATACCCAAACTCTTGTTTGTAGTTATTTTTATTTATTCAAACTTGATTTGCGTATTCAATTTAAGTTTCATTTGTTTTAAGATTTATTTATTCATTTACATTAATATATATTGTATGCTTGTTCGCATTGATTGTTTATTTAATTTCTGTTCCTTTTAAGTTTCATTTATACTTTAATTGGAAACTATTTTTTTCGTTTTAAGCTTGATTTTCATATTCAATCGAAGCATTACTCGCTTTAAGATCTATTTATTCATTTATATTATTACTTGTTATATGTTTTTTTATATGATTGTTTATTTAATTTCTGTTCGTTTTGGGTTTCATTTATTCTTTAATAGTAATTTATGGTCGTTCTGAGTTTGAATTTTAACAGGTATTTGTATCTACTGAGCTTAAGTTTAAAATGGCCTTTACTTTTTTTTCAAAAACTTATTTTAGTAAAGTTTTTTTTAATTAATTTTTGTTCGTTTTTGATTGCAAAAAGTTTCAAGTGTTTATGGCATGGGGGGGTTGCTTACTGTCCGATTATTCTTGATTTTAAAAAACGGATCTAGAACTTTCAATTGAAACCGAATGAGGTTTTTTTCAAAGTCTCTACGATTACCTCTTTGATATAAACCTTTTATATGAACAATAGACCGCTTGCATAACTTGTGGAAAGAGATTAACAGCAATGAATGGATTAAAAAATAGCAGGTTTAATTAGCACAATCTTGCGTTAACTAAGTAAATTACATTACTTTAGACTACGCTAAGGGGGGGGGGTTCCCCTTGCCCCTCCCCTGGATCCACCACTGCCTTACACTCTCTGTTTCTTTCCTTGTTAGGGAGGAGAGCAGATGCCTAATAGGTGTGTGTTAATACCAAAACATTCTAACTCTCATTTGGCCTTCAGATATAAACAGAATTAGTTCAAAGGAAGGGGTTGGGAAAAAGGGCGTGGGAGGTGGGTTATTTGCCCTTCGACCAATTTTGACTCTTAAGAGCTGGGCTATAAGTTCCAATTTCAAATCAAATGACCCCTCTCTGAAGTTTATATGAGAATCCCTTCCTGCCCCCGGGCCCTTGGGGTTTTGTCGACGCCAGAGTTTTGTTACTTAACCTTTCAACTATTTTTAACAAAATGGTATTTTTAACCCTTGCATATAAAGCAGCTCTGGGAGGAAAATAATACAAAAAATTGAAGCTATATAAGATTTAGTCATTTATTTATGTTTGCACCGCTTTTCTTTATGTTTGTAAGATAATAAATTTTAATTTCTGTTCGTTCGGGGTTTTGTTTATTCTTTAACTGCAATTTCTGGTCTTTTTGAGTTTTATCTATAATAGGAATTAATTTCTGCTAGTCCTGAGTTCAATATGGCTCTTTACTCTTCTTAGAAAACTTATTTTATGTAGGGTTTTTTTTAAATTAATAATAATAAAACATTGAAGGCTTATGGCCTTTGCTATAGACAGCTTAATTACATGCCTCTGAAAAATCAAACCTGATTTTTTCACGCAGCAATGAATGGATCGAATTAACAGCTTCTAAAAGCAGTAGCTAGGTTATTCAATTTTGTTGATACAGAAAGAATAGCGTTATTTTGATTACACCACTTTTTAGATTTTCTGTGCCAAATCAATTTATTATTTGTTACGAAATTTGTATTTTAACCTTATTTTAACTATTGCTTCAATTTTAATTACTTTATAGTAGATTTTCTCTGTGCTTTTAACATACAAAACTTTACCTTATTAAAGTCTTTGGAGTGGGGGCAGCGTAGTTGGCATAAAGAAGAAAACTTTAGCGTAGACAGTAGGAGAGGGGAGGGTGAAGTTGGATAATCATCCAATACGGAGCGGAACTTCACTTATCTCCTCCGTTCCCGATTTAGGAGATTAGAGAGACTCTTTGGGATGTAGAATGTTAGACTGTTTGAGTTGTGGAAGACATTAAAATACACAAAAATACTTTACATTTTTAGTTATTGCAGGATTGCTTTCATAGATTGTGGAATGGTGAGCCCCCTGGCCCATGATTTGGGTGAGCCTCATGACCTTTGAGCCTTATTGAGCCTTACTCATAATATACAATTTTGATTAATTGTTCCGTGTTATGTGCATATATTATTCTATATATGTTATTTTGAGTTATACTTTTATCGCATTGCGTTCATTTTTATGCCTTGAGATAAAAGCTGAAACCTGAGTATAGCCCTTGGTGGGGAGAAGTCTCCCCTCTCACAAATGTAATCGAGCGGTCGCAGACAAAGTAAAACAAAATAAAATAATTTGTCTTTTGAAAATGCCTTTTTTCAAGACATGAAAATAATCGTCTTAAGAAACCTGAAGTCCTCTCTCTGACATTTTCGTTGATTCTTTATTCCCGTTACTTTCAGATGTAAAATTTAGAATATTATCGAATGGGTTTAGTCGCCCCTCCCTGAATAATACAAATTTGGAAAACTCACCCCCTGGGAAATTCCTCCCCCCTCCAAGAACCTTTTCTTTTCCTGCTGATAATTCCCCCGCGTTAAATTCCACCCAGCAGAAATTTCCCAGCCGTGGAATATGCTCCCAAACATATTCCCCTCAGATAATTTCGGATATTCAAAAAAATGGAAGCTGAAATTTCTACTCAACTTTTTAGGTCAAAAGCAATGCTATAGCGTTACCTAAGTAAAGAGCCATAAGGGTTCAATGAATTAATACTCATTTATTTTTCCAGGGGCACTTTATGTGGAAGAGGTGGTCGCATAAACTTTGGAACGGGGTTTATTGAATTACAAATTAAAAGTTATAGTGCCGTTACACCAGGGGTGGATCCAGGATTTTTTTAGGGGGGGGGGGGCGCGAAATAGGTTGATCCGATGAACTTGCGTTAGGAGTAAGTTTAATTAACGCAATCTTGCGTTAATTAGGTAAATTACATTACTTTAGACTACGTTAGGCGGGGGCTAGTTGCCCCCTCTTAAAAAGTGATCAAGAACTTTCAATTTCCAATCAAATGAGCCCTCTCTAAAGTTTATACGAGCATCATTCCATAAGAAATAATATGAAGGATTCGGAGAATCCTTAAATTACAACCCTTTCCCTGAGGGCTGTGGGGGAGTTTTCATCCTCAAAGACCTAAGTTCCAGAACCTAAAACAACGTTTAATAAAATGGCTGTCTCAAAATTTTGATTGGATGTGTTTGGGGAAAAGGTGGGCGTGAGAGGGGGGTTAGTTGCCCTCAAATCACTTTCGACTATTAAAAAAGGCACTTACCATTTGAATTTCCAATCGAATGAGCCTTTTTTTAAGTTTCTACGACACTGCCTTCTATAAAAACCTTATATGCCCCCAGGGTATAACTTAAAACCCATGCCTTGAGGGTTGTGGGGGAGTGTCCTTCAAAAAAATATTTCCTATCTGAAAATCAACTACGCTGAACAAAATGGCTATCTCAAAGTTTTCATTGGATGTGTTTGGGGGAATGATGGGCGTGGGGGGGGGGCTTGTTGCCCTCCAATCACTTTCGACGTTCTAATCGAATGAGTCTTTTTCGAAGTTTCTACGACAAAGCCTTCTATAAAAACCTTATATGCCCCAGGGCATAACTTAAAACCCCTGCCCTAAGGGTTGTGGGGGAGTGTCCTCCTCAAAAACGTATTATTTATCTGGAAATTAATTACGCTGAACAAAATGGCTATCTCAAAATTTTGATTGGATGTGTTTGGGGGAATGATGGGCGTAGGGGAGGGGGGGAGGGGGGCTAGTTGCCCTCTAATCACTTTGAACTATTAAAAAGGGCACAAGCCCTTTGAATTTCTAATAAAATGAGCCTTTTTTGAAGTTCCTACGACAACACCTTCTTTAATAACCTTATATGCCCCCAGGGCATAGCCTAAAACCCTTGCCCTGAGGGTTGTGGTGGACTGTCCTCCTCAAAAATATATTTTCTATCTGGAGTTCAACTACGCTGAACAAAATGGCTATCTCAAAATTTCGATTGGATGTGTTTGGGGGACTGATGAGCGTGAGGGGGGGGGGGGGGCTAGTTGCCCTCTATTAAAAAGGGCACTATTAAAAAGGGCACTATCCCTTTGAATTTCAAATCGAATGAGCCTTTTTTGAAGTTTCTACAACAACGCCTTCTATGAAAACCTTATATGCTTCCAGGGTATAACTTAAAACCCTTGCCCTGAGGGTTGTGGGGGAGTGTCCTCCTCAAGAACCTATTTTCTATCTGGAAATTAACTACGCTGAACTAAATGGCTATTTCAAAATTTTGATTGGATGTGTTTGGGGAAATGATGGGCGGGGGATTGCTAGTTGTCCTCCAATCATTTTCGACTATTAAAAAGGGCACTAGCCCTTTGAATTTCGATTCGAATGAGCCTGTTTTGAGTCTACGACAATGCCTTCTATAAAAACCTTATCTGCCCCCAGGCCATAAATTAAAACCCTTGCTCTGAGGGTTATGGGAGAGCGTCCTCCTCAAAAACATATTTTCTATCTGGAAATCAACTACGCGGGACAAAAAGGCTATTTCACATTTTTGATTGGATGTTTTTTGGTGAATGATGGGCGTAGGGGGGGGGCTAGTTGCCCTATAATCATTTTCGACTATTAAAAAGGGCACTAGAACTCTCGATTTAAAAATGGAATGAGCCCTCTTTGAAGTTTCTACGACGACCCCTTCCGTATGAAGTGCTTCTGGGAAAAAAGAATAATAAATAAATAGATAATAAAACATTGGAGCCGTATGGCCTTTACTATAGGCAACGCTACAGCGTTGCCTCTGATAGCTTGAAAATCCAATACCAACATCATTTTTTTTTTTTTTTTTGTGTAGTCTTCCTAAGAATAAAGTACTTTTAGCACCAATGATTTAAAGACCAGCATTCGATATATCTATTGATAGTTTTAATAATTTTTGCTTTCACTTGCTTGTTAAACCAATTTTTGAAACTACTCAGTGTTTTATTATGTTTGAAAACCAACCAGGGTTGCCACCTGGTGAGAAAAAAAATCACTAGATTTCAGAAAAAAATAACAAAACCAGCAAATAAATCACTAGATTATTGACCGAAAATCACTAATAAATCACTAGAATTCTGATACTCTTTATCATTGTAATTAATAATTGTTTTGTTTCTTTACCATATTCTATACAGGCCCACCTACTGGAAGGAGGTGAAATTACTTCCTAGATGTGGAAAAATACCTTTAGTTTGATGGGTTTTTGTTCTCCAACGAAAAATACCCTTGAAATTTTGAGAAATGCATTTTTGCATCCTTATGCAGAGAATGGAAGAAAATCCATACTTCCTCCCTGTTCCCGTATCGGTACCCTTGGTTTATATTCTGATCACGGATAATTGGTTATCGGTGATCCAATCGAAAAATTTTCTTTTTATTTTTAATTTTTTTTCTCTTGTCGATCCAAAAATTCAAGTTTTTTCCCCAAAAGTTATAGGAACTGTTTTTTCACTCTTGTTGAGCTGTTATAATTACTGGGATATCAGCGACGATTTTGAAAATGGTAATTTTATAATTCCATGGAAAAAACGTGTCCCACTCTTCACAGATTTCGATAAGCATCAGTCCTATTGCTTCTTATAAATAAAGAGGTACCTTTTAATTATGCGGAACTGGCCTAGGAAGTAAAGTTATGTTAATCCTAATGAAATATGCCAAAATATGATGAACTTATAATACTTTAGTTTATACAATAATATAGTTTGGGCTATATAGTTGCACATTAGGGAGGTGTGGATGTAAAGTAACCGAACCTTACTCCCACCTCCCTAATGGGCAAATATATAGCTCAAGTTACACAAGCCCAATCCATTCTGTCACCCATTATTTGTTTTTGTGGTTATGAAACTGGTTTTCATAGATCATATATTATCCCTAATATCCTTTGCAAATTATCCTTAGTTTACTTTCATCCCAAGACCTATCCTCAGTGGCTGAGTGGGTCATGTTAAATCTGAAGGTATAGTTTTGGAGCCTTTTAACTATGCTAAACAAAATGGCTATCTCAAACTTTTGATCAAACAATTTTAGGGAAAAAAAGGACGTGAGAGGGGGGCTAATAACCGTCTGATCTTTTTGGTCAAATGAAAGGTACGCCAGAAATTTGAATTTCCGTTCAATTGAGCCTTCTCCTGATGTTCTAGAACCATTATTTTGACACGATCACCCTCAGAACAAAAAGGAAATTGACACGCATCTGTGATTTTTCTTCTGGCGCACAATACAAAATTCAACACTTTTGCAGATGTGGACTTGAAATCTCTACAGTAGGGTTCTCTGATACACCGAATCTAATGGTTTTTATCTTAATTAAAATTCTTTCACTTTTATTTGGTGTTTTCCTCCTCTTTGAAAAATCAGACAAATTTTCACAGTTTTTTAGCTTCTTATGGGTAAAACTAAGCTTAATGAATCTTATGTATTCGGAATCAACTTATTAGGCCGATGAAATATTGATTCATTCCAAAATTCCATTTCAAGAATTTCGGTTACTATTGAGCCCTGTAGCTCTATTCTTACTGTTTGTTACCGCAAACTGTTTGATAAATCAGCAAAAAATCCAAAAATTAAAGAATAGGACGTTATCTACGTTTATTAGGTATTCCCGTTACAAATAAGAGAATTTGGAGAATCATTGCAGGGTTAATTAGATATTAGAGAAGTAGAAATTAAAATCCTTAGACCATTCCCAGAGTAGATAACCTGTATATCAAGGCTTTTAAATCTATTATACACAGTAAAATCAATTCACAAACCCACAAATACTGAAATTAATGATGCATTGTTTCTAAGGATCTATTCTATTAGCAAACTAAAGATGGTGACAGATAGATACAAATCAAATTGTGCTCCAGACGTGAATTGACCATGTAGGCTAAAGACATTCCATTACCGGTTGCATACAAGTTACGTCAGTGGAGTAATAAATTTCTAATGTTTCTCCTTGGTAGTAACAGGAGAATGTAAAATTTATGCTAATACAGTATATAACACAGTATACAGTATATACAGTATGGGTTGGCCCCCAACCCCCCATTTCACCTCCTGACTGAAGGGCCAAGAAACGGAGATCAGCACCGCCGGTAGGGACTGTAAAGTCCAATGCCGTATTCTCTGCCTTTTTTTTACAGTATATAACATAAAATTTCCTTAGTACTAAGCCGTAACAGAATTTTTCCCCAAGAGCCCCAGAAAAACCACAAGGGCAGAAAGCCTTGGACTAAAAATAAGGATAAAGATCCTCCAAAGCCATTGCTGTCACACAGAGCGTCAATTCGATTTTTTAATTGATGGGTCTTTTTTACAGGGACAAGTAGGAAGCTTTTCGCCCAGCCTTGCTTCGGCAAGGACTGAACACTAGGCCTGTATGCCTAAGTAGAGTATTAAAGTCCCGGACTGTGGTAGGAGAATTGAAATTCACTTCTTATGCAAAGTAAAAGAGAACAAAAAACAGAACAGAAGCAGAGAAAATTTAACTGTCAAAACAATAGATAAATGTAAAAAAAAAAACATTTACAGAAGTTTAGTACATAAAATTGGTCATCAATGGTCATCCTAAAATTAGTAGGCTAAATTAATCATTACACAATTAATGGAAAAAATTAAAGAAGGGGCAGATTATTAAATAGATACATAATTCTTAACTGATAAACGACTGTCACCAGCTGCAAGAAAAAAATAGCCAAATTCAACATTCAAGTCAAAGCGTTTCAAAACCTGTACAGAAACACAATCATAATACAAGTAAAGAGTCTGAGACAGTTGATAAATTGAAAGAAAAGGTTTGCGTCAAAAACTAAAATAAAGAATATAACCGAAAACTTGAGAGATAAAAATAAACCTAAGGTTAAAAATGTATCTTAAAGCAGCAAAAGGAAAGAATATGTCGGTAAAAAAAAGTGGCAATAATTACTGAGAGGAAAATACCAAGAATTATTGAGAATTACGGTAATTTAACATAAATTATTCCAAAAAGTCTATCTATTTATTTTATTCTTCCTCTCCACCTTGTATATTCTGTATTGTACTTCCGTATGTATGGTAAACCCACACCAGTAGCCTCAATTGTATTCCATCAGATCATATTCGCTTTATCTTGTTTTCTAAATTTCATATTTCTCGATTTAGTCTAGAGAATGAAAATTCTTTTGAATCCTGGTTTCTAAAATTGCTATAAATATTATGTGATGTACAAATTCATATATTTTTATTTTGTATTGACACCTAGACACTAGTGAATCACTAGATTAGCCTTTTAAAGTATTAACAATTACCTTTCCGATCCAAACTTTACTCGCAATCTGATAGCTTCATATTCACTCTGCTTTTGGTCGCGGATGCTTAGTATATGATTTCTTCTCTCTCGTATTGAGATTATTTGTTCTTTCAAATAGTTTGTCTGTATGGTCTGAAATAAGTAAAGCTATTCTAAAATCTATTCCCATCACACAGGACGAGGTACAGTAGTATAAACAATCTTTTGCATGACAGACTGTATTTGCATTCGTGCAGAAATCCCTCTTCAGCTTAGACAATATAGACTTATAAGCAAAATATCATTTCAAACATCTTTCGATTGCCATAAAGAAATTATTAGCTGGTTAGTACATATAAATACAAATTCTAAACTTCATTCCAAAGAAAATCCACTAATCAAAATCATCATTAACTTCCTAGCAGGTAGGGGCGAATCTCCAGCATGTTTTTTGAGGGGGCAAGACGGGTCCATATCTGGATAGTCCAAGGGCATGGGATGTATGATAACTTTCTTCTCCACATTATTGAGGGGGCAACTGCCCCCTCTTGCCACCCCCAAACGACGCCCCTGCAGCAGGTAGTATTTCGGCCTATTCTCAACCATGGTTTCCCAGGGTTTCAATCTACTCTTGAACTGGTTTGAATTTCCTACCAGATCTTAAGTATTGAGTAAATATTCTGGGCCTCAGAAAATGTTCCCAAAGAATTTAGTTTCAAAACAATAACAATAATAAAACTTATTGGACCTAAATATTTCACAAAAAAACATTTAGATGAATGTCGATTCAAACATTGACGAGAAAAAAATAACTAGTTCAAATTCTTTTAGTTGATGAACATAAAAGATATTTGGCCTAGTCAAACAAATCAAAATACAATTTTTAAATCTCACAAAATCACCGAGCCACTATATTTTGTCAAATTTCTAAAATCTTAAAATTCGACTTAAAAGAAAAAGTCCACATTAAGCAAAAATCCATGATACAAATATAAGCTAAAAAGCGAATGGTACAAGACCATCAGAATCCTTGGTAGACGCTCATTCTTTAGCTTTCTCAGAAAACTCAAACTTCTAGCCACTTTTGCTACTGCAGCATTAAATGTAGTTTCCAGCTATAATTATAATATTGTTATCAATCTTAATTTATCTTTATTCTTGTAAAAAAAATAATTTTTATAGTTAGATTAATATGAAAAAAAATTAAGAGGCATGAAAATTTGGGATGCAGCTGAATTAATTGGGAATTAGAAACTCGAGTAGTTTTGGATTCAAAAGTCATGAAATAATAACGAGTATATTTCCACCCCGGTAACCTTTTTAATCTCCATTGATATCAGATCAAAATTATGGGTCCTGAATATCGGCTGAAACCCTTTTTCTGATCGGCTTGAAGGTTATATGTATAACCTTGACCCCAGTCCAAATAAAAAAAAATAAAAATAGTTTAAGCCTGATGATGGTGCCCAAACACAACAGAAAACTGTTTCTTTACGATCGGTTTCAAATGTGTATGTTTAAGTGAAAAGGCGAGAAAACATCAAGGCATAAAAAATTGACCCAGTGCACAGTAACCCACTACACAAAAAATAACAAAAATCATCGATTAGCCCACAAATGGGGTTATAAAAGACACCAAAACAAGTTCAACAGCCAATGGGCCTAGAATATACGAACATTTTTTATTTTGGGGTATGGGTTGCCAAAAATTAGATCCCAAAACAAGGTCAGAAGATTTGTCGCTGATGACTTTGAAACTTTTTTCTGAATTCCATGGCCCAAAAGTATATCAATGCAAAAGAAAAAGTTTTCTTTTGAATAGAGTCCTAAAAAGAACCAAATTGGGGCCTAAAAACAGCCATAAGATGGGAACGTTGATGTTCCAAAATAGAATTTGATTTGTGGAACATGGATCCTCGAAATAGGCCATTTTTGAATTGGATTAAAATTTGTGTCCAAAAATCTTGGAAATTTATGTTTAGTAGGTTAAGGAGTTCGTATTTACCTACAACCGAAACACAAAATTAGGTTTGGCTGAAAATGGGATCAGAGCAGGGTCAACGAAATATTTTTGTTCAATATCATGAAGCTAAATTGTGAGTCGTTGGGCTAACAAAATCTTCAGTTCCGTAGATCAATAGATTAATTCTTGATACGTCCAAAATATGCCCTCAAATTCTTGTCAATCAAAAGCACAAAAAACAATTACCCTGAAAAATGGCCAAAAACAGTTTGTTTTTCTGCTGATCGGACTTGAACTTGAGAATCAGTTGGAGCACAGACAAAATGCGTGTAATGTGGACATTCAACTAAAATAATTGAATTATACTAATCAATTTGATGCTTATACTCGTCTATCCTCAGTTTCTTAGGCTTCTAGTATGCATGAACCCATGAACGTCATCATAAATAGACTGAAGGCACCCGGGAACCCGACCTCTTTTTAACATTGGAAAATAGGGCTTATACACATCTGTATCATATAATTTTTGTCTGTGATTTGGAGCCCTAATAAACCATGAAAATTTAGTTTCGGCTTATTGGCCACCAAGGCCCCAAAGGTGCTTCTTGAGCTTGTAATTCTATCCATTAAAGTAAAAATTCTGAAATGAAAAGCATAAGGATTTGGAGATACCGACAAAAAGATACACACTTAGCAACGCTGGCTTGTCTAAGCAACAAGTTCAAAAGTTAAAACACAAGAAATGCTATTTTGATTAAATTGGTCACAAGGTCCTTGAAGACGTGAGGTGACCTCAAATCAACTCAACAACTATTTTGATTAAAATTACAGGTAAAGCTATTATATATCAGTTTCTGTCATACTCAAAAATTTGTTGTGGTAGTAAGTTAAACATTTATAAGTTAATGTAGGCTTACAATCCAAATCATAGAGCTTGAAAATAAACCGAAAAATGAGGTTTCCAAGAAGACATAAATACATTTCCTAAGTGTAGGAAAAAACCATTGATATGGCTTAAAATTCTGCTCAAGATGAAAAAAAGTTCTTTGTTAGGCCTGATGAAAATATTTGTCAAATAAATAGAGTAGGCCTAGAGGGTAGCCTACAATTCTAAATAGCCTAAACTACTTTTTGCTAGGCCTATCTTAAAAAGTGGTTAGGTTAGGAAAATAGGTAAATATAGAACAGCTCATATAATTGACCTACAAAGAAATTGAATGCACAATTTGATGCCTCTTTTAATGTAATAATTGTTTTTTTTTTAAATTCAATATTAAGCGCTTTTAGGACCCTCAAAAATAAAAAAAACTCTGTAGTTTTTGGATATGCAAATAGATTAAAACATTTGTTTCAAACTTACTATTTTATTATAAATCCATTTTGGAAAAGTTGTATAATTCACAAACATTGATTTGTCACCACTAAGTTGAATAAAAAAAAAATTAAAAAGAATTCTGCCATGTTTTCTTCTTATCCTGTTTGGCTGCTGAAAAACTGCTGTTTCACCAATATGTCAGAAAATATCAAAGCCAATAGAAGAAACATGGCATATAGAAAAGTTGTTTTGAATTTTTATCCAACTTAATTGTGACAAATCAATGTTTACATATTATATTACTCTAAAAATATGGCTTTCATAATGAAATATTTTGCTAGAAACCAATGATTTAACCCTTTTTGTAGCCAAAAAACCGTAGAAAGAAATTATTATTTAGAATTGTCCTAAAAAGGCTTAAAATTAAATTTGGTAAAAAAGCAATTATTATTGAAAAGACAACTTCTTGTACTATTATAAAGCAGACTAAATAAACTCATACAGATGGCTTTTTAATGTATCATTCTATTATAACCCCCACCCCCTAATGTGCAAATATATACCCTGAATTGGTATATATAGGGGTGAGGTTAAAATCCATTTGCAGCAAAAGTGATTATTATATTTAGAAAGAGCATAAAAAAGGCACTGAGTGGTATGTTCACTTTGTTTATAAGTCAATTAACAACAAAAAAAATTTACCAAGAAAACAATAAAATTTCACACAAATAACTTTCTATACATTATACTTTTATAGATCAACCTAAATAAAGTCATACTGAGGGATCTTTAGCCTCTCCTTCTATTATAATGTAATATAAATAAAGGGATACAGATGAATTTTCAGTTTTCTCTTTATATATATGATACACTGAAAGTTAATGCAGAAGACATTTTACTGCCCAACTTCTATATAGAGAAAACAACAAAAAGTCATACAGATAACCTTTTACAGATCATACCATTATAGAGCAGCCTAAATAAAGTCATATAGACAACTTTTTATACCTTGCACATTTGTTATAATACATTTTTTTCAGAGAAAAGATCATTATTACTTCTATATTTTGGAAAATCTAACTGAAGCTAACAAGTGCCTACCACTGTGAAGAGGTCCTCTTCACTGTGAAGGGGCTTACACAAATTAATGTCAGGAGTGCAATAGTTACAAAACACTGAGTTTTAACTGGGTGAAAACCAAGCTGCTAATTTCTTATGAACATTTTATAAATAAATTTAAATTATATCCTATTTTCAAATAGGCTTTTTGGAATAATTATTCTCCTAAATAGACTAACAGGCATATATATTTAACTTGAGTCTTGGCTATACACAGCCTGGGATATCCAGTTCAAAAGAGGTGTAAAATTTTTACAATTTGTCCAAAACTTTGGCTTTTCAGGGAGGTTATTTGAATTGCCATCTCTTCATAGCCCCTCTTTTTCACTTTAATCACACAAATTGCTAGCTATTGTTTTAATTTAAATGCTAGCAGAGCTTAATCTTAATTGTATTGTTGACATGCTCACCATCCTAAAGGATAGATAGGCTATGGTTTCCAAATATAAAGCTCATTGCCATTAAAATATGAATCCTCTTGTCCCTAATGCATAGATATTGTAAATTTGAATTCCCTTCCTTTCTACTGTACAAAATGCACACTTAAAACTGTTCACAGGCTAAAAAATATCTGTGCTGATAAAATTTGTAATTAAACAGTTTTACTTATGCATTAAATTAAAAAAAAATAGGCTTTTTCAAGAGAGAAGAAGCAACATTACAAATAAAAAATGAACAGAAGTTATTCTGTATATGAGGGTGGCTCCCCCTCCTCTAGCTTATTGATATTTCATTGTGTCATAAAGTCTTTGTGTATAATATACTATAGTATTATTATAGTGGTCATTCTCAGGGGCAAACCTCCAGCATTTTTATTGGGGGGGGGGGCAAGAGAGGTCCATATCTGGATAGTCAAAGGGCGTGGGATGTATAATAATTTTTTCTTCACACTATTGGGGGGGGGGCAACTTCCCCTTTGCCACCCCCAAACGATGCCCCTGGTCACTCTATAGCAAGTCATTCTTCTATAAAAATTTATTATAGCAGTTAAAAAGTCATGTTGGCACAATGTATTATTTATTATTTTTATTTTTTTTTTGGTTTTAGACAAGGGCTCTTCTTATTGAAGGAGTTGTCATAAAAACTTCAAAAAGGGCTCATTTGATTGGAAATTGGAGTGGCTTGTGCCCTTTTTAATAGTCAAAAGTGATTGGAAGGCAGCTAACACCCCTTCCACGCCCACCATTTCCTCAAACACATCCAAACAAAATTTTGAGATAGCCATTTTGTTCAGCATAGTTGATTTCCAAATGGAAATTATGTTTTTGAGGAGGACACTCCCCCCACAGCCCTCAGGGCAAGGGTTCTAAGTTATGCCTTGGGGGCATATAAGGTTTTTATAGAAAGCTTTGTTGTAGAAACTTAAAAAAGGGCTCATTTGATGGGAAATTCAGGGGGCTAGTGCCCTTTTTAATAATTGAAAGTGATTGGAGGGCAACTAGCCCCCCTCTCCTGCCCACCTTTTGCCCAAACACATCCAATCAAAATTTTGAGATAGCCATTATGTTCAATGTAGTTGAAGGTTCTGGAAATTAGGTCTTTGAGGATGAGACCCCCCCCCCACAGCAATCGGGGCAAGGGTTGTAAGTAATACCCTGGGGAAATATAAGGTTTTTATAGAAAGTGTTGTTGTAGAAACTTCAAAAAGTGCTCATTTGATTGGAAATTGAAATGGCTAGTGCCCTTTTTAATAGTCATAAGTTTTTGGAAGGCCCTTCCAGGCCCACCATTTATCCAAACACAATCCAATCTAAGTTTTGAGATAGCCAATTTGTTCATCATAGTTGAAAGTTCTGGAAATTATGTCTTTGAGGATGACAAACCCCCACACCCCTCAGGGCAAGGGTTGTAAGTTATGCCCTGGGGCCATATAAGGTTTTTAGAGATAGTATTGTCGTAGAAATTTAAAAAAAGGGCTCATTCAATTAGAAATTAAAAGAGCTAGTGCCCTTTTTAAAAGTCAAAAGTGATTGGAGGGCAACTAACCCCCCTCTCAAACCCACCATTTCCCCAAACACATCCAATCAAAATTTTGAGATAGCCATTTTGTTCAACATAGTTGAAAGTTTTGGAAATTAGGTCTTTGAGGATGAAACCTGCCCCCTCCCCCCTAAAGCCCTCAGGGTAAGGGTTGTAAGTTATATCTGGGGGCACATAAGGCTCTTATAAAAAGTGTTGTTGTAGAAACTTCAAAAAGGGCTCACTTGATTGGAAATTGAAAGGGCTAGTACCTTTTCTAATAGTAAAAACTGAGTCAAAAGCCCTCAAAAATTCCCTCTGCGGAAAATTTCCCCTCCCCCGGGTAAAATTACCCCCAGAAGAGATTTTCACAATGAGAACTTGTATCCCAGAAAATTCACCCCTTGGAAGATCTCCCTCCATGTAAAATTGAGCCATCACAGAGAAAGTATGTCAAACTAAAAAAAATGAAGAAAAGAAGGAATTTTGGAATATTCTACCAATATTCCAAAATACAGGCACAATGGTGGCCGGCGTTTACCCCCATCCCCGCCTGGCGATTACCCCCTGGAAAATACCACCCGCGAGTAATTGATTCTGCACAATTATCTCTTGTCAGGTTTCAAAAGTTGCTATTTCTAGTGCCCATCTTAAGAGCCAAAAGCAATCAGAGTCAACAAACCCCTAATTTGTACCTGTTTTTACCCAAGAAACCCATTACAACTAAAAGAGCATTGTGTCAACATTTCAACATTCAGTGAAAGGGGCTCATTTGATTGGTAATCAGACACTCTAGTGCTCTTTTTAAGAGTCAAAGTGATCAGAGGGCAGCTACCCCATCCCCCTTACACACACGTCATATTGTCCAAAATGTGTCTAATAGAAATTTTGAGATATACATTCTGTTAAAAATAGTCTAAATATCATATAACAAGGCTTTTGGGGTTGAAAAAAAAACAAAAAAACAGAGATTAGGGGCAAGGGTTATAAGTTTTGCCCAGGGAGTATTTAAGGTTTTGATGGAAGGGATGGTTGTTTAACTTCAGAAGAGGCTCAGTCTTTCTCCCTAAAAAAGACTATGTCAATATAATACAAACAGAAATTAAGCAAAAAATTTTTTTGCACAACATAAGCTTTTCAAAAAAAAAGTAAAGAACTCCATTAAACCAAAACTGAACAAAAATAGAATCAAATAGCATACAACATACAACTACCACAAATCAGTATCAATTAATAAATGAAACCCAAAACAAACAGAAATTAAAATAAGTCAAACCAAGCATACAACTACCACAAATCAGTATTAATTAATAAATGAAACCCAAAACAAAGAGAAATTAAAATAAGTCAAACTCCAAACGAGCAGAAATTAATCTGGGTAGGGTTCTAAACCCTATGCTTTCTAAAAGCCAGAATATAATTTGTAGTTTACTGAAAAATTCAAATGAATTTACTGAAGAATTGTGCATTGTCAGTTTAATATAGATATGCTGATATTCATTCCTTAAAATCATAATTGATTTTTGATTTCTTAAAGTTAGATAAATTAAAACATTTAAAAGTATTTTTTCAGTAAAATACAAACTATTTCTGGCTTTAAGAAAGCATGTGGTTTTGAACCCTACTCAGATTAATTTCTGCTTGTTTTGAGTTTGACTTATTTTAATTTCTGTTTGTTTTGGGTTTCATTTATTAATTGATACTGCTTTGCGGTATTTGTATGCTCAGTAGATTATTGAATTCTATTTTTGTTCATTTTTGGTTTAATGGAGTTCTTTACTTTTTTTTCAAAAGCTTATTTTGTGCAAAAAGTTTTTTTGATTAATCAGAGGCAACACTGTAGTGTTGCCTATAGTAAAGCCCATACGGCTCCAATGTTTTATTATTTATTTATTATTATTTTTTTCCCAGAGGCATTTCATATGGAAGGGGTTGTCATAGAAACTTCAAAAGGGGCTCATTCGATTGAATATTGGGAGTTCTAGTGCCGTTTTTAAAAGTCGAAAAGTATTGGAGGGCAACTAGCCCCCCCATGCTCATCATTCCCCAAACACATCCAATCAAAATTTTGAAATAGCCATTTTGTTCAGCATAGTTGATTTCCTGATAGAAAATATGTTTTTGAGGAGTACAATCCCTCACAGCCCACAGAGCAAGGGTTTAAAGTTACGCCCTGGGGGCTTATAAGGTTTTTACAGAAGGTGTTGTCGTAGAAACTTCGAAAAAGCCTCATTCGATAGGAAATTCAAAGGGATAGTTCCCTTTTTAATAGTCGAAAGTGATTGGAGGGCAACTAGCCCCCCCCCCCACGCCCATTATTTCCCCAAACACATCCAATCAAAATTTTGAGATAGCCATCTTGTTCAGCGTAGTTGATTTGCTGATAGAAAATAGAAAGAAAAAGAATGATTTTGAGGAGAACAATCCCCCACAAACCTCAGGGCAAGGGTTTTAAGTTATGCTCTGGGGGCATATAATGTTTTTATAGAAGGTGTTGTCATATAAAATTTAAAAAGTCCTCATTCGATTGGAAATTCAAAGGGCTAGTGCCCTTTTTCAATAGTCGAAAGTAATTGGAGGGCAACTAGCCCCCCCTACGCCTATCATTCCCCCAAACACATCCAATCAAAATTTATTTCGATTTTTCAAAGTATTATTTTCTTCTTCCCTGAAAAGACTGTGTCAATATAAAACGAACAGAAATTAATCAAGAAAACTTTCCACAAAATAAGTTTTTCCAATAAAAGTAAAGAACTCCATTAAACCAAAAATGAACAAAAATAGAATCAAATAATCTACAAAGCATAGAACTACCACAAATCAGTATCAATAAATAAATGAAATCCAAAACAAACAGAAATTAAAATAAATAACAGAGTCAAACTCAAAACGAGCAGAAATTAATATGAGTAGCATTCTAAAAACCAGAATATAATTTGTACTTTACGGAAAAAATTCTTTTAAATGGTTTCATTTTTATAACTTAAAGAAATCAAAAATTAATTAAGAAAAAAAAATCAAAAATTTTAAGGAATGAATATCAGCATATGTATATTAAACTGACAGTGCACATTTTTTTTTCAGTTTATTCATTTGATTTTTTCTCAGTAAAATACAAATTTTATTCTGGCTTTTGAAAGCATAGGGTTTTAGAACCCTACTTATATTAATTTCTGCTCGTTCTGGGTTTGACTCTGCTAATTCTTTTAATGTCTGTTCGTTTTGGGTATCATTTATTTATTGATACTGATTTGTGGTACTCTTGGGTTTAGTAGATTGCTTGGTTCTCTTTTTGTTCATTTTTTGTTTAATGGAGTTCTTTACTTTATTTGAATAACTTATTTTGTGGAAAAAGTTGTTTTAATTAATTGACAATAAAAATCATATGATTGACATCATATTTATGAGGACATTTCAAGAGAATGAAGTTAACCATTTATGACCCCCGCCCCAACAAGAGTGAACATATTGTTTTTATATATCTTTGATGCATGCAATATTACAAAAGGAATGTAATTAGTCTTTTTACAGAAGGCATTTTAAGCAGTTTCATAATACCTAGTGGACAAATGAGCAACCTAGACCATTAAATATGACAAGACCAACCAAAGTAAAGAATGATGTGGGCACAATGTGTTTTTTTTTTTGTTTTTTCTTCATACCCGGGCACTTTGTATTGAAGGAGTTGTCGTAGAAACTTCGAAAAGGGCTCATTAGATTGGAAATTGGAGTGGCTAGTGGCCTTTTAATAGTCGAAAGTGATTGGAGGGCAACTAGCCCTTCCCCCACGCCCATCATTCCCCCAAACACATCCAA
Source organism: Artemia sp. Qi Xiang Cuo (assembly GCF_049724085.1). Lineage (NCBI taxonomy): Eukaryota > Metazoa > Arthropoda > Branchiopoda > Anostraca > Artemiidae > Artemia > Artemia sp. Qi Xiang Cuo. The sequence goes on along the minus strand of NC_142795.1, from coordinate 56,648,957 downwards.
TCAACATTTTGAGATAGCCATTTTGTTAGAATTATTTTTTTTATAGAAAACATTCTATATATCATTTATATCATTTTATCAATAATATCATTTTTGGGATAGAAAATATGTTTTTGAGGAGGACACTCCCCCACAGCCCTCAGGGCAAGGGTTTTAAGTTATGCCCTGGGGGCATATAAGGTTTTTAAAGAAGGTGCTGTTGTAGAAACTTCAAAAAAAGCCCATTCGATTGAAAATTCAAAGGGCTAGTGCCATTTTTAATAGTCGAAAGTGATTGGAGGGCAACTAGTCCCCCCCCGACACCCCTCAGTCCCCCCAACACATCCAATAAAAATTTTGAGATAGATCTTTTAACATCTCAACAGCTTTACTTCGATATATTTTCTTCTACTTTAACTGACTATAGCTGGGAAAAATTAATTAATACTTTTACGTAGGCATCCGAAACTTTTAATAGAATTGGAAACAAAGTTTGCTGAATAGTTTTCCCCAGTTTCTATAAACTGATTACAGTTAATTATAATAAGTGAAATGGATTAGCAATGCGTCTTATCTACATTTACCATTCTTTAGATATTTTCGATAGCACTCATTTCCTTTTTACAGACAGCTAGGAAACAAAAAAGGGTTTTCTAAAACACGAGAAGAGGATACTTAAAAAAAAATCCTCTTCAAATTATATAAAATCTACCAGGGGCACCAAGGCATGAAAATGTCAATGGGGGTTAAATTTAGTTTTAAAACGAAAAGACCAAAAAAGGTACTTTCAATGAAAATATGAAAAAACACTTTCCGAAATATAGGCGGGGGGGGGGGCACCTACGGAAATGATTATAACGCATGCCTCCCACCTTCCTTCAAAAAAGGACACGCACCTCTGAAATCTTCATGCAACTATTCATTTCAATATGTTGTAATCCCTTGTAGTTTATCACTAGTTTTAGTGATTTATTTTCAACCCTGGTGTTGTTTTAATCTATTTCTTTTTTTTTGCAATTCGATGTTCTGCTGCCTAATCGAACTTATGAAGTTCATAACCACCCGTGTCAGTGAATTTGATCCCTGAATACTGATATTTAGTAATCAAAATGTTAATATTATTTGATTTATTAAAGTTATAAAAGTAAAAACATTTATGTTTTTTCAGTAAAGTTCAAGTTATGTTCTGGCCATAGGAAGGCATAGGGGTTTTACGCCAAATTTCTGTTAATTTCTGCTCGTTTTGAGTTTAAATCGGTTATTTATCGTAATTTCTGTTCGTTTTGGGTTTCATTTATTTATCGTTGCTGATTTGTGGTAGTTTCACGCTTGGTAGATTTTTGGATTTAATTTTTGCTCATTTTTGGTTTAATGCAGTTCTTTACTTTTCTTTAAAAAACTTTTTGTGGGAAAAGTTTTTTTAATTAATTGAAAAAAATGTCTAAAGTAATGGTAAATGAAAACAAAGAAAAAAAAATGTACTGTTAGAATACTTGCATAAGCAACGATTACAAGGAGTCAAAGATAAAAGTGAAGAAGAGAGAAACATCTAGTTCAAAGATAAGCCGCATTAAGAATTAACCCAAGTCAAAAACAAAAGTAATGAACAAAGAAATATGAGGTTACAAGACATGTAACAACAAGGAGTAGAATAAATTCAAAATTAAGGGGCATCCTTTAATATTGTACATAAGTTCCTTAAAGCGTGGTAGCAACCTTAAAGCACATTGGCTGTAGTCATCCGTGCGGACGACACGATTCCCATGTGCCTTCTCATGTGTCCTTCTCATGTGCATATTCTGTTGGCCAATCCCCAGAACTTCCGTTCTAGAGGAATTGTGGTCGACTGTTTACTTTAGAAGTTAGTCCTGTTCACCTCGTCTTAACTCTACGTGTGTCTTTTTCAATCATTTTGCTGTACTTGTGCCTTTTAAAGAAATTATCTCAAAGCTAATGTTCTTGACTATCTTCGAGAACTTTAGTAACCCCTTGCATGAGCCAATATAAGGAGGTTTGCATGATCCAATTATCGGTAGGTTTTGGGTGTCCCATGTTCTTGTGCATAATTTTATATCGGCAAAACTCGTCCACGTTTAAGAGAAAGGCTGCACGAGCAACAACTTTCAATAAACAAAAGTCTATAAGTTTTAGCTCTCCTTGCTTTCGAATACCCAGGTCATTTTGTTTTTTAAAAATACGTACAGACCGAGCAACTGAAGTATCGATTTGGCGCCCTATGTATATAGGACGTCACATATAAACTACTAGACCACGCTCACCTTCTTATATACTCATATTAGACTTTTATTGCATTTTAGAAAACAAGGGTGCTGGAGCTTGATTTTTAGGGAAGTTTCATGGTCCTTCTTTACCTAGTATCAATTTTATTGCTGAATTTATTTTCTTTTTTCGATGAAGGAACGAGCCAAAAGAATTAAAATAGACCAAGGATTGAGTGTTTATGATTTGTAACCTTGATTCAATCTCATCCCGAGCCTTCCAGAGCTATTTAAAAACTCCTGATAAAGACGGCAATGGTAAATTGGACGCACATGAAATATTGCAGGGGCTGAACTTGAAGAGTGAGGAAACTGTCGTGAGGATGATCAAGGTTCATGATACAAACAGCGATGGGGTAATAAGTTTAGAGGAGCTTAAAAACATGTGCATTAATTTTTCTAGAGATAGAGAATCAATCTTATTTATGTTTTTCGATGATGATTTAGACGGATGGATTACAGTTGAAGACCTCGTTGAGAGTGTCAAACGGATCTATTCATTAATGAAGCTACCAAAACATTGGTTTGATAAAGGAGTTTGGATGTCCCTGCCCTTCAGTCAAGACATATTTTAATTAACAAATACCGCTATTTAGGAGGATTTTGAAAAAGTGTTTTCAATTTTAGGGTATAGAAAAATGGATTTGTGCATGTAAAATCAAATGTGACAACTATGGTAGTATAGTTGATTGATTTCAGTCCCTATTCAGACTGATAATGCAAGGTAGATGGGATTGAATCCAGGTTAAAAATCGTAAACAATCAATGTTTGGTCTACTTTAATTATTTTGACCCGTTCCTTGATCGGATCATAGTTAGCCCAATAGCACTGCGTAAGTAAAGAACGATGCTGGTATAATGTATTATTTGTTTGTTTGTATCATGTGAGCAAGAGATTTTTATAGACGGAGGTGTCGTGGAAACTTCAAAAGGCGGTCATTCAGTTGCTAACTGAAAGTTCTAGTGTCCTTTTTAAGATTCAAAAGGGATTGGAGGGCAACCAGCTGCTACCCCTATCATTTTCCCAAACTCATAGAATCAAATTTTGATATATCCATTTTGTTCAGCATAGTTGAAAGGTCCATTAATTATGTCCTTAGGGATGACGCCCCCTCCCATAGCTCTCAGGGCAAGGGCTATAAGTAATGCTAGTGCATTTTTAACATATAAGGTTTTTATGGAAGGGATGGTCATATAAACTTCGGAAGGGACTTATTTGATTGGAAATCGGAAGATATAATGCCCTTTTTAATAGTCAAAAGTAATCAGAGGGCGACTAGCCCCCCCCACTTCCTCTTTTTCCAAAATGTATCCAATAGAAATTTTAAGATTGCCATGTTTTTTTTTCAAAATAGTCCAAAAGTCATATAACAAGGCCTTTGCGATTGAAACAAACCCCTGGAGCCAGGGGGAAAGGTTTTAAGTTATGTCCCGGATGCATATATGTTTTTTTTGGAGGTGGTGGTATTATAAACTTTAGAGGAGGCCCAAAGTTTGCTTTCCCTTTTCAGATTCAGAAGTTATGAAGGCCAAATAGGCCCCCCCCCCAGAGCCCTCTTTTCTCTAAACGCATCTTATTGAAATTGTGAGATAGCCATTTTGTTAAAAGTAGTCCAATGAACATATAACAATGCCTCCAGGATTGACGAAGCCCCCAGGGACAAGGGTTGTACGTTACCCTTGCCCCGGGGGCATATAATGTTTTATATGCCCCTGGCATATAATCAAGATACTTTTTGATTATTTTGTAGACAAGTTCGGAGTGAAACAATCTTGATAGTACTGGGACTACAGAATCGCTTTAGAATTTGTATCATAGCTTAAAATTCTCCTTTGTATAGAGAGAAATAACAGGATTTCAAGAGTTCATATTATGGTTTATTTGTTCTTCATTTCGAATAATACTAGGTGAGACCAAGATGTCACTTGATAGATCGATTCATTATATTTGTATGCTGTTTAATGACTTTGCACTTCTTAAGATAATATTTATTAGTATGCCTAAGCTTTTAAGGTAATTTTAGTTGTATACTGAAAGCTACTGATATCACAGCTTGTGTTAGACTATGAAAAACTTTATAGAAGGGTTTGTTGTTGTGAGGCTACCTACTCACTTTTGACTCCTAAATCAATATTCTTGCTTTTTATACTTGGCCTTTGTGTTTTCAGTAAAGCGTTATTCTTCTGTAATCCTACTAACATAGGGAACATTACAAATATTTTCGATATATTTTAGATAGGATGTGCAGTAATAATTTTTGTTCGTTTTAAGTTTCAACTTCGCTCTTTGTTTCCCTTAGAAAAAAAATTGTTTTTAAAATTAAACTTTGCCCGTTTTTAATAAAAAATCATATAGAAGGAACACAACCACAACAAGTTCTATCAAGTTCAATCTTATCTCAGCTTAAACCAGGAAGTGAGGGTTTACCCACCTTCAAAAATCGTGTACCACATGTGGTATTTCGTGCATGGCGGAAATGTACCATGCCTGGCAATCTGGAAGGAGATGAGCGCGCTTACGCGTAGCTATGAGTGTTCCACGCAGAGTGGAATAAAATGGAGTATTATAAGATGTTTTCAAGATTACTTTAATGTTTCAGTACTGGAATTAAGCAATGAAGAAAATAGTAAATCATTTTTTGATCAACCCCTAGTCCTGGAAAGAAAAAAAGGAGACACATACATGATACCAATACAAAAAAAATGAAAACTTCGTTTTTGAATTAATCTTTGTCCGTTTTTAATTTAAATTTAATGTAAAAGCAACACTGCCAGGATCTATTTTATTTTTATTATGGAGGGGGTAGCCCCACTCTTGTGAAGAATGATTTCTGTTCGTTTTAAATTTTAATGTTACTTCTTACCTCCAGTTGAATTTTTTATTTAGTTTGTGAAGTTTTCAAATAATGCGACGAGATCCCCCTCTCCCCCTTTGTAAAGTTTCTCCTGGAAAGTTCCTCCATAAATTTTCCTTCCGATGGAAAACTCTTTCCCAGGGACGATGGAGGGTTGTATCATCATCAAAATTATAGTTATTGGACTTTCCAACTATGCTGAAAAAAATGAATGTCTCAAAATTTTGATTGGACGACTTTAGGGGAAGGGAGCTAGATGCCCTCAAATCTTTTTGGTCACTTAAAAAGGGCAGCCAGCAATTTTAATTTCCGTTCGAATGAGCCATTAAACATTTCTTTATCATGCTCTGGTAACCCACTAACCCTGGTAAAAAAAGGACAAAAAAAGACACATCAGTGCTACCCATGCAAAAATGTGATTTTCCTTGTTGTTCATGGTGGGGGACTCTAATCACCCTATACAAGGTTTTTGGCCTTACTGATTCCAATGGTGCAATTTTTTTTTTATCTGAAACCCCTTTCAAAGAGTTTCAGGCTCTTTTTCAATATCACCTTAAATTTGTTTTCACCAAAAAAATTTATTTTGAAGATGAACCGTAATAATAGTTACCATTCTTGGATCAATGTCAGATGGCAATTCTTTCCCATTAGACATTTTTTTTTTCTTCAAAATGCGTTTTTACACTGCGTTTTTCCACCATGGGCTATGTTTTTTTTTTAATAGGTTGCAGCTACTGCTGCAACCATGATAGAAGGCACAAAACCACTCTTGAAAAAAAAAAAAACAATTGACGCCCTACACCATGTACATCCCTTTCTCCAGAAACTACAGAGGGTCATATCATCACCAAAACCATAGTTTTTAGACTTTTAAACTATGCTGAACAATAAGGCTATCTTAAAATATTGATCAGACGTCTTTGGGGGGAGGGGGCTAGATGCCCTCCAATCTTTTTGGTCACTTAAAAAGGGCACTAACAAATTTAATTTCTGTTTGAATGAACTATTAAACATCTCGCTATGATGTTTAGGTAACCCGCTAGCCCTGATAGAAAAAAAGGAGACACATCAGTGCTACCCATGCAAAAAAAGTGCTTTTTCTTGTTGTTCAAAGTAGAGGACCATGTTAATTCCTATGGTGCATTTTTCGTTTCGATCCGACGCCATTTTCGAGGGGTTCCAGGCTCTTTTCGAAATCACCATAAATTTCTTTTCGCAATTAACTTTTACTTTTAAGACGAACTTAAATAATATTTAACATTCCTGGATCACTGTCAGATGGCAATTTTTTTCACTGAGTAGTTTTTTTCAAAACGCATTTTTAACCTTTGGTTACTATGGGCTGTGGTTCGCTCTTTACTAGGTTGCAGCTACAGCTGCAACCATGATCCTTGTCTCTAAATCGTCATCAAAAAACATAAATAAGATTGATTCGCTGTTATTAGAAAAATGAATGCACATATTTTTAATCTCCTCCAAACTTATTAGACCATCGCCGTTTGTATCATGAACCTTGATCATCTTCACGACAGTTTCCTCACTCTTCAAGTTCAGTCCCTGTAATATTTCATTTGCGTCCAGTTTACAATTCCCGTCTTTATCAAGAGTTTTAAATAGCTGGGGAAGGCGGTGGCGATATTCACAATCTCGTACACCAAATTCGAGGTAGAGTTTCATTCCCGGATGTAAAATGATTTCTCCTAGCGAGGTGCTAGGAGGGAGTTCGATTCCAGGATTAATGGGACAGTATGAGCTAGTCCCATGAATCTGCAATACAGACCCGGGATTATTCTGTTTATTACAATAGCTTGGAGATGAAAATATACTCCTTACTACTGTAACATTTTCGTGGTTTTTGGAAATTTTGTAGCCTTTATCATAGCATTCATGGCCACGCACTATTTCTTTTAGTCTGTTTTTGTCCAATTTTTTTTTTTTTTTTACCCCTAATGACGAGAAATTATAGATATTAGTTCCTCTATTGCTGGTTTGAAAACATCTGTCAGGCCTCTCATCAAAATTAGAAACAGGACCTGACCATAAAATGTTCTGCATTTCTATTGGCATGGATCTCGGTTCACAGAAACGAAGCTATGCATGACATCATATAAGAAAATACTTATATGATGTCATACGAAATGCTTATATGCTGTACTAACATAGTACATTATGTCATTTGCAAAAACCAAAATTAAGGCTTTTAACGATTTTTATCAGTCTTCTGACCTATCTAGATCGTTTTTTTATGCGTTTACAATGCGTGTTTTTTATACGTGTTTTCGAGAACAACATACGTACATACACACATATACAATTATTGCTCACATATAAAGATAGTATATATACATTATCTTTATATGTGAGTAGTAATTGAGGATGATGCGATTATCGTCATTATACGTGTACTATAGTATGCATTTAATACAATTTTTTTTACATCAACAATTTTTTTAGCAGTAAGTTTTAAAGGATTTGCGCGATGTATTAAGAATTTTGGGTGTCTGACATGGTAAAAAGTTTAAGAAGTTTTGGTATGGGCTTCATTAGCAAAAAAAAAAATGTGTTTTAAGTGCTTGTAACTATACTTGGAATATCTTGACACACAAGAATTGATACAAAATTTTCTTTGTTTTTATGATTAATCTGTTCAGTGTTGTGTAGGAATACTGAATTTGTACGAATTACTAAACTGCAAATCAACGTAGAAATGTGTATTCACTTGTAAAAAATAAAGTGCTGCTAGATGGAGATGACGAAACGAAAAGATTTAATTTCCGATTTCCTTGCGCAATTACCTTTACATAGGAGTTAATTCTTTTATTTTCTATTTTTACGTATTTCCCTACCTTCTCCATGAAAATTTTGAAGTTGCTTGTTTTGGATTGTTTACTGGTTGTTTTAATTGTGAATGATTTATTTTTTGTAACTGATTTTATTTACAGTTGTTTTTCTATTTAGATTCTTATGATGACTGTTGAATGTCCAGCATGTACATTCCAAAATGAAGACGCATATTTGTATTGCGAAATTTTTTTTAAAAAAATTGAAATGAAAGACCAAGTGCTTTATTACCCAGCTGATGAAGCTCTGGACAAGTACAAAACAATACTGGAGGAATGTAAAAAGCAAAAAAAGAAGTTTACCGATGAAAGTTTTCCAACAAAGCTTGCTATTTACGGCAATTGGTGTGCCGAAAATGAAATAGACTCAGTCAACTCTTATGGCATAACAAGATGGTTTCGCCCTAGTGATTATCCACGAGGAGGATGGTCTGTTTTTGATGGCCCAAAATCGTCAGATATAATTCAAGGTTCTTTAGGAGATTGTTGGCTTATTAGTGGCCTAGCAGTTATTGCTGAAAGAGAAGAATTACTAAGAGCTATGATCATCCCAAACACTGCCTCCGAGTACGGTATATATGTAATATTTCTTTGTATTGAGGGTCAGCGAGCTGGAGTTGTTATTGATGATTATTTACCACAGACCATAAGTTGTGACTTCGCCTTTTCATATGCCAAGAGAAGACAGCTTTGGGTTTCATTAATTGAAAAAGGAGTAGCCAAGGCGTTCGGAAGATACTCGGCACTTATAGCTGGACATTGCTTCGAGGGGCTTTCTATTTTGACGGGTGCACTGTGTGAAACTTTTGTTATTAATTCTTTTGATGGAATTATCGATAAAGACGCTCTGTGGGCTAAGTTGATAAGCGGCCATACCCAAAATTTTTTAATGGGAGCATCTTGTGGGACTGGAAATGCCACTTTAGAACCATCTTCATTCAAACTCTCTGGCCTAGATAAGAATCACGCTTATTCGGTACTCGACGTTCGAGAAATAGAAAATAAAAAGTTGGTAAAATTCAAAAATCCTTGGGGTCGTTCTAAGTGGAATGGTAATTGGTCACCAGAATCATGTCTCTGGACTGAGAAAGTCAAACAGAAACTAAAGTATAAGGAGGAAAAGGGCGTGTTTTGGATGGAATTTGCAGATATTCTGAAATTCTTTGATGCGATCGATGTTTGTCGTTATTGCCCAGCCTGGCATGAAGAAAGATTTAAGGCAGATTTTGGAAGAAGTTCTCAGAATATGTGTAATATGATTTTGACACTAAATGTTTTTGAAGTGACGCAGACAGAAGTGGTCTTATACCAGTCGGGGTTGAGAGGCGATTCTCAATCCATCCGGCTTGATATTATGATCTGTGTTTATAGGGCTGATGCATCTGGCACATTACGATCTCTAATAGAAAGCTCACCAAGAGTTTTGAGAAGTAGTGTCGGCTGTTATTGTGTTCTTGAACCAGGGCAATATTATATAATCGGATTTTCATTCAACCACTGGGATTCTGATAATCGTTCTTGCGTAATATCAGTGCGTAGCTCAAAGAAAACTTTTTGTGAGAAGCTGATAAATCATCCACAGTTTATTCTCGCTGACGCTTTAATCCAGTTTGCTTTGAAAAAAGGGTGTAAAAACAAAAGTCGAGACTTGTTCAATATCTATTATGTAAAATTGGAATTTGCCGGCCTTTTGATTGTTGCTGAAAACATGAACTCAAGCTATTGGTTTCAGGTCAAATCAGACTGTTCAGATAGTATGAACCTGGTTTGTACCAGAAACTCTCTAATCACCTGTGACTCTGTACCTCCGCTGCATCGTCAAGTCTTAAACGTCCTTTCGCACCTGGAAGACACAGAAGGTTTTTGCGTGGCAAATAACCTTCTTCACAGAGTGTGTAAGGTTGCTTCATTGAAAGATTGGGGTCCAGGTGAGCACAACCCGTTGTTAAGTGCATCAGAAAAAATGCTTCATATTCCCAGGCCGCTATATTAGAAGCCTATGCTTAATTTTTTTATTTTTAACTTTTTTCGGTATAGACGGCACAAATTCTACGAGTTACCTATCTGTTTTTTTTTTTTTTTTTAAAGGCGATAAGTTACAAACAAAATAATGTGGGGCCACAATAAAGAGGTCAGCTAGTATCGTTTTTTTCGCCCCAGTTGTTTTTCTGCTAAAGGGGGTAGCTCCAAGCTGTTTTTTTTTATAAGTTCAAGTTTTTTAGTATTATAGGCTATAGACATCTTATACAAACAAGAACATGTTTGATCCCCATTTGGACACAGCTGCTATAATAAAAAAGGATATATATGCCAATTTTTTCTATTTCTGTTTTCCATCTAGATGCATTGTTTATGCACTCGTCTCTTACTGGAGAGTTCTCCTCTCATATTTTTCTGAACTCAGGACTCATTACTTGAGCTTTGTGTTGCGCTGTTGGTCCATTTGGGGCGGTTTTCCTTAGGCATGTGATCCTGTTAAAATACTTTTTGATTCCTTTAGACAAAATTTTGAGAGATATAAAACGTGTTAATGGAACTAAATAAAAGACTAGCGGCGTACTGGACATCTATGCTATTCCTGGTTCTGGGAATAAAGTTTTGTGAAAAAAAAGAACGGTGCGACTCTATTTGGAATATCCTTAGAAACATATTTTTTCTTACTCGTTTCTAAAATCAATCACATGACCTCTCCTGTTTTGTTGCTTGTTCATGCTTTCACTATCTTTTAATTGACACATTTCTATTTTACAGTTTGTGTTAGTATTTCAAGTCTTGTAATTCCTTTTCAACGCTCGTGATGAGTTTATCTAGTAAACCAATAAATAAATAAAAAAAATAGCAATGCTTCTCCTGATCATAGTGAACTGTAATAACTAACCAACAATAAAATGGACTTGATATACTTGCGATAAGGGACTTTTTTGTAGTTGAGATTCTTCTACTTGTCTTGATCCAAATACAAAGCCTTTTTTAGTATGATGTTCATTGAAAATGCATGTGTTGATCAATTTTAAGCATGTATAATTTCGGTTTAATCACAGTAATACGGACTCTTTGGATTTTGGTGTCACTTTAGACAATTTTGTCATTTATCTAGCAAGTATTTTGTTTGTAGTTCAGTTTTAAATTTTGTTATTGCCTTTACTAAGAAGTTGAGCTATATTTGGGATAAAATATTAATTTGTCCCATTCCTATGGAATCTTCTAATATCTAACTTTCATTCCAAAATGTTTGTTTGTTTTTCAAAACGGATTATGTATTTTAATCCAGTTCGTAAAAATAGTTTTAAGATTAACCTTTGGATCCTAAAATTGCTTTGTCTTACCAAGAAGGCCGAAAGCCATCTTTCTTGTTTAACATCCTATGTAGATAACTGTAAAATTGACAAAAAAAGTATTATTTATGTTTCTTAACTCTCCTCTAAACTTACTTCTTGTACCCTAATACCCTTTGAAATATCAAAAGGAAACCTACATGGTTTAAAAGTTAGGTAGTGTCTTAGGCCGACCTGGTTGTTGGACTTTAAGAAGATCCTTAAACTAATCTGTAACTATGGATCAGGGGTGCCAATTGGACGGGATGCAGAGAGGGCAATTGTCACCCCCCTGATTTTGAAGATTTAGATATTTCTCTGAACAATCGATGCATGAAAATCCATAGCTGTGGCTGAGCTGAAACCCCTCCTGAGTAGGCTTTGAAGTATGTTGTGTTTTTTTTTTTGTTCAGATCGTGTGTGTTATATTTATATATTTGATTTTTCTAAGTGGTAAATGTTTGAAAGTGGAAAAGTTTGGTTTTTCTGTGATGATTGCATTGTAATTGTAATTATTTCGCTAGATAAGGGTTTTTCAAGCTGATAAAAAGTTCCTGCAATTGATTAGTTGGAATGAATTGTCCTAATTATTATAATAAATAAAAAGATTAGTGATGAATCTAGGATGTTTTTCTTCTTTTTTGGTATAGTGTTGAAGTTGGCAGGCTTAAATTAATGAATACGTAACTGAAGCAACCCCCCCCCCTCCCCACCCCCCATCAAAAACGCACCCATCCGGTGAACATGCCTGACTGGTATATTTTTAAATATTGTTCTTTTTAATGCTTGTGTCATTCTGCATTTGTTATTGCTTTTTATACCTACATTTATATATATATATATATATATATATATATATATATATATATATATATATATATATATATATATATATATATATATATTTATATATATATATATATATATATATATATATATATATATATATATATATATATATATATATATATATATATATATATATATATATATATATATATATATATATATATATATATATATATATATATATATATATATATATATATATATATATATATATATATATATATATATATATATATATATTTATATATATATTTATATATATATATATTATATATATATATATATATATATATATATATATATATATATATATATTTATATATATATATATATATATATATATATATATATATATATATATATATATATATATATATATATATATATATATATATATATATATATATATATATATATATATATATATATATATATATATATATATATATATATATATATATATATATGTATATATATATATATATATATATATATATATATAAGCATAACTGATAAAGAAATGTTTCTTTTTTCATATCTTGGACTTAATAAGGGAAAGAATTTATTATTTAACTTTCAAGAAAAAACGTGCAATAGGGATGTGGCATTTAGCCAAAACATGGCACAGAGGCTTTAGGGTTGCTAAAAGTACAATAAAAAGAAACCAAGCAATTTAACATAATCAAAATATAAAGGATTCCTTATGAGCGTGGTTAAAGATAAAAATTGTTGGGCATGAAAATTGAAAATTTATTCAATAAAATGAATAATTGATCTCTTGACATAATGTGTGAATTAAATAAATTGTTTTGTATTTGTATTATTCTTCTTAACGCAAGATTTTAATGCCTGCATAGTACTGTACGTAGACTTAGCAAAGTTTAGAAGATAGTAGGGTATCTGTTCAGACCATCTACGAGAAAGGAATCTAGAACTTTTCAAAACAGTCAGTAGCTTTTCAAGAGAAATTAAGACTGGGCTACGGAACCTCAGGAAAAAGGTTAAAATTCTACCAAATTCATATAAAAGCTAAGATAAGATCTTCAAATTCCATAGGGATGGATAAGATTCGTATGGATGAGAAAAAGGTAATGCTTAAGCTCTGCATAATCACTTCAACTCAAATAATGAAAGGGATAGGATATAAGTGGAGAACTTGAGTCACTTTTTATTCATTTTTTAACTCAATGAATATAGTTATTCAACTAATTTTATTTTCCATAATAATGATGCTTTGGCAATTCGAAATATGAATGTCCTCATTCCTTATGCTATCAGTCATGGCAAAAAATCTCCACACCCAGAGCAGCTTGATTAAAACAAAATACTTCAAGGTATATAATATTAGAGGAGATCTGTTCGTTCATTGACTGGAAAGGACCCAGAACACAGCTGGAATGGGACGCATTATTTTTTATTTAGTTATCGAAAGTATGTCGACGAGTATGTTGTGCCCCATTTTTACGAAATATGAAGGGGAAAAGCAAAAGGACCTTCATTAATATTATGTCAAACCATTATGACATTTTATTATATGTTCTTCCTTGCGTTTTGACTGAAATCCGCTGAAAAGAACATAAGTTTCAGCAGTGTCGCATTGATAGCTGATAACTTTCAATACCCACATTCAACATTTCTTTTTGCAATTAATTGCTATTACTTGTAGTAATGTTCTATCATAGGCAGCGCGATAGCGCTGCCTAAGTAAAGAACGATGTGGGCACAATGTATTATTTTTTTTCTCATACCCGGACACTTCGTATATAAGGAGTTGTCATAGAAACTTCGAAAAGGGCTCATTTGATTGGAAATTGGAGTGGCTATTGCCCTTTTTAATAGTCAAATGTGATTGGAGGGCAACTTGCCCCCCTCCCCCCACCCCCAACGTTCCCCCAAACACAACTAATCAAATTTTGAGATAGCCATTTTGCTCAGCGTAGTTGATTTACAGGTAGAAAATATGTTTTTGAGGAGGACACTCCCCCACAACCCTCGGGGAAAACTTTTAAGTTATGCCCTGAGGGCATATAAGAACGATGTTGGCACAATGTATCATTTATTATTTTATTTTTTTCTTTAGAGCAGGGCACTTTATATGGAAGGGATCCTCGTAGAAAGTTCAAATAGGGGCTCATTCGATTGGAATTTAGAGTGGCTAGTGCCCTTTTTAATAGTCGAAAGTGATTGGAGGGCAACTAGCCCCCCCCCCCGCCCATCATTCCCCCAAACACATCCAATCAAAATTTTGAGATAGCCATTTTGTTCAGCGTAGTTTATTTTCAGATAGAAAACATTTTTTTGAGGAGGACACTCCCCCACAACCCTCAGGGCAAAGATTTTAAGTTATGCCCTGGGGGCATATAAGGTTTTTTGTAGAAGGCGTTGTCGTAGAAACTTCAAAAAAGGCTCATTCGAGTGGAAATTCAAAGGACTAGTGCCCTTCTTGAAAGTAGAAAGTGATTGAAGGGCAACTCGCCCCCCCCCCCCGCCCCGCCGTGCCCCAAACACAGCCCATCCAAATTTTGAGATAGCCATTTTGTTCAGCGTAGCTGATTTCATGATAGAAAATATGTTTTTGAGGAGGACACTTCCCCAAAACCCTCAGGGCTAGGGTTTTAAGTTATGCCTTGAGGGCATATAAGGACGATGTTGGCACTATGTATCATTTCTTTTTTTTCTTTTAGAGCAGGGCACTTCATATGGAAGAGGTCGTCGTAAAAACTTCAAAAGGGGCTCATTCGATTAGAAATTGAGAGTTCTAGTGCCCTTTTTAATAGTTGAAAGTGATTGGAGGGCACCTAGCCCCCCCCCCACGCCCATCCATCCCCCCCAACCAACCCCTATAAAAATTGTGATAGACCTTTGGTTCAGCGGTGTTGATTTCCAGACAGAAAATATGTTTTTGAGGAGGACACTCCCCCACAAGCCTCAGGGCAAGGGTTTTAAGTTATTTCCTGGGGTATATAAGTTTTCATAGAAGGTGTTGTCGTAGAAACTTCAAAACAGGCTCATTCGATTGGAAATTCAATGGGCTAGTGCCCTTTTTAATTGTCGAAAGTGATTGGAGCGCAACTAGCCCTCCCCTTCGCCCATCATTCCCCCAAACACATCCAATCAAAATTTTGAGATAGCCATTTTGTTCAGCGTAGTTTATTTCCATATAGAAAATATTTTTTTGAGGATGACACTCCCCCATAACCCTCAGGGCAAGGGTTTTAAGTTATGCCTAGGGGGCATATACAGTTTTTACAGAAGGCGTTGTCGTAGAAACTTCAAAAAAAGCTCATTCGATTGGAAGCCTAGTGCCCTTCTTAATATTCGAAAGTGATTAGAGGACAACTAGCCTCCCCCCCCCTCGCCCATCCTTCCCCCAAACACATCCAATCAAAATGATTTAGTTGATTTCCAAATAGAAAATATGTTTTTGAGGAGAATACTCCCCCACAACCCTCAGGGCAAGGTTTTTAAGTTATGCCCTGGGGGTATATACGGTTTCTACAGAAGGTGTTGTCGTAGAAACTTCAAAAAAGGCCCATTCGATTGGAAATTCAAAGGGCTAGTGCCCTTTTTAATAGTCGAAAGTGATTGGAGGGCAACTAGCCCCCCCCCATGCCCATCATTCCCCTAAACACATCCAATCAAAATTTTGAGATAGGCATTTTTTCAGCATAGGCTAGTTGATTTCCAGATAGAAAATATGTTTTTTAGAAGGACACTCCCCCACAGCCCTCAGGGCAAGGGTTTTAAGTTATGCCCTGGGGGCATATAAGGTTTTTATAGAAGGCGTTGTCGTAGAAACTTCAACAAAAAGCTCATTCGATTGTTAATTCAAAGGGCTAGTTCCCTTTTTAATAGTCGAATGTGATTGGCGGGCAATTAGTCCCCCCCACGCCCATCATTCCCCCAAACACATCCAATAAAAATTTTGAGATAGTCATTTTGTTCAGCGTAGTTGATTTTCAGATAGAAAATAAGTTTTGGAGAGGACACTCCCCCACAGCCCTCAGGGCAAGGGTTATAAGTTATGCCCTGGGGGCATATAAGGTTTTCATTGAAATCCTTGTCGTAGAAACTTGAAAAAGGGCTCATTCGATTTTAAATTCAATGGGCTAGTACCCTTTTTAATAGTCGAAAGGGATTTGTGGGCAACTAACCTCCCTCTCGCCCACCTTTTCCCCAAACACATCCAAACAAAATTTTTAGATAGCCATTTTATTCAACGTAGTTGAAATTTTTGGAAATTAGGTCTTTGAGGATGACAACCCCTCCTTCCACAG
The DNA here is from genome assembly GCF_049724085.1 of Artemia sp. Qi Xiang Cuo. Taxonomy (NCBI): domain Eukaryota; kingdom Metazoa; phylum Arthropoda; class Branchiopoda; order Anostraca; family Artemiidae; genus Artemia; species Artemia sp. Qi Xiang Cuo. The sequence goes on along the minus strand of NC_142795.1, from coordinate 56,632,564 downwards.
CCCTCAGGGCAAGGGTTGTAAGTTATGACCAGTGGGCATATAAAGTTTTTATTGACAGCGTTGTCGTAAAACCTTCAAAAGGGCTCATTCAGTTGAAAATTGAAAGGGCTAGTGCCTTTTTTAATAATTGAAAGTGGTTGGATAGTGACTAACGCCCCTCTCACGCCCACCATTTTCCCAAACACTTCAAATCAACATTTTGAGATATCCATTTTGTTCAACGCAGTCGAATGTTCTGGAAATTAGATCTCTTGGGATGATATCCAACCCAGAGACCCCAGGGCAAGGGTTGTAAGTTATGCCCTGGGAGCATATAAGATTCTTATTGAAAGTGTTGTCGTAGAAACATCCAAAGAGCTCATTGAACTGGAAATTTAAAGATCTAGTGCCTTTTTTAGTTGTTGAAAGTGATTGGATAGCGACTAACGTCCCTCTCCCGCCCGCCATTTTCCAAAACACATCCAATCAAAATTTTAAGATATCCATTTTGTTCAACGTAGTTGAACATTCTGGAAATTATGTCTTTTAGGATGATAACCCCCTGAGAGCCCTCGGTGCAAGGGTTGTAAGTTATGCCCTGGGGGCATATAAGGTTTGTATAGAAAGTTGTTGTATAAATTATAGGCAGCGCGATCGCGCTGCCTAAGTAACGAACGGGGACACTCGAGAACGAGACAAAACGGGGACTAAGTAAAGAGGAGGACGCTCCCCCACAAACCTCAGGGCAAGGGTTTTAAGTTATACCCTGGGGGCATATAAGAACGATGTTGGCATTATATATTATTTATTAATTTTTCCTTTAGAGCAGGGCAGTTCGTATCGACGAAGTTGTCGTAGAAACTTCGAAATGGGCTCATTCAATTGGAAATTGGAGTGGCCTGTGCCCTTTTTAATATTTGAAAGTGATTGAAAGGCGACTAACACCCCTTCCATGCCCACCATTTGCCGAAACACATCCAATCAAAATTTTTCTGAGGAATTATGTTTCTGAAGAGGACAGTCCCCCACAGCTCTTAGGTTAAGGGTTGTAAGTTATGGCCTGGGGGCATATAAGGTTTTTTATTGAAGGCGTTGTCGTAGGAACTTCAAAAAAGACTAATTCTATTGGAAATTTAAAGGTGCCCTTTTTAATATTCGAAAGTGATGAGAGGGTAACTAACCCCCCTCTCACCCTCACCTTTTCCCCAAACACATCTAACCAAAACTTTTTATATAGCCATTTTATTCAACGTAAATTTAAGTTCTCGAAATTAGGTCTTTAAGGATGACAACCCCCCCACAGCCCTAAGGGCAAGGGTTATAAGCTGTGCCCTAGGGGAATGTAAGGTTTTCATAGAAAGCGTTATCGTAGAAACTTAAAAAAGGGCTCATTCGATTGGAAATTGAAATGGCTAGCGCCCTTTTTAATAGTCGAAAGGATTTGTGGACAACCCCTTCTCTCGCCCACCATTTCCCCAAACACATTCAATCAAAGATTTTGAGATAGCCATTTTGTTCAACGTAGTTCAAAGTTCTGGAAATTAGGCCTTTGAGCGAGGACACACCCCTAGTCTTCAGGACACTCCACAGTCCTCAGGGCAAGGGTTGTAAGTTATGCCCTGGGGGCATATAAAGTTTTATTGAAATTGTTGTCGTCGAAACCTTCAAAAAGGGCTCATTCGATTGGAAATTGAAAGGGCTAGTGCCCTTTTTAATAATTGAAAGTGGTTGGATAGACGACTAACCCTCCTCTCACGCCCACCATTTTCCCAAACACATCCAATCAATATTTTGAGATATCCATTTTGTTCAAAGTAGTTGAATGTTCTGGAAATTAGGTCTTTTAGGATGATAACCCCCTCAGAGCCCTCAGTGCAAGGGTTGTAAGTTATGCCCTGGGGCATATAAGAGTTTTATTGAAAGTGTTGTCGTAGAAACTTCAAAAGGGCTCATTCAATTGGAAATTTAAAGGGCTAGTGCCTTTTTTAGTTGTTGAAAGTGATTGGATAGCGACTAACGTCCCTCTCACGCCCGCCATTTTCCAAGACACATCCAATCAAAATTTTAAGATATCCATTTTGTTCAACGTAGTTGAACAGTTCTGGAAATTATGTCTTTTAGGATGATAAACCCCTCAGAGCCCTCAGTGCAAGGGTTGTAAGTTATGCCTTGGGGGCATATAAGGTTTGTATAGAAAGTTGTTGTATAAATTATAGGCAAAGCGATCGCGCTGCCTAAGTAAGAACTGGGACACTCGAGAACGAGACAAAACGGGGACTAAGTTGAAAGAGGAGGACGCTCCCTACAACCCTCAGGGCAAGGTTTTAAGTTAAGCCCTGGGGGCATAAAGAACGATGTTGGCATTATATATTATTTATTAATTTTTTCCTTTAGAGCAGGGCAGTTCGTATCGACGAAGTTGTCTAAAACTTCGAAAAGGGCTCATTCAATTGGAAATTGAGTGGCTGTGCCCTTTAATAGTTGAAAGTGATTGAAAGGCGACTAACACCCCTTCCACTTCCACCATTTGCCGAAACACATCCAATCAAAAGTTTTCTGAGGAATTATGTATTCTATGGATGACAATCCCCCACAGCCCCTAGGTTAAGGGTTGTAAGTTCTGGCCTGGGAGCATATAAGGTTTTTATAGATAGACGTTGTCGTAGGAACTTCAAAAAAGACTAATTCGATTGGAAATTGAGAAGGTTAGTGCCCTTTTTAATATTCGAAAGTGATTGGAGGGTAACTAACCCCCCTCTCACGCCCACCATTCCACCAAACACATCCAATCAAAATTTTTAGATAGCCATTTTGTTCAACGCAGTAGAAAGTTCTGGAAATTAGGTCTTTGAGAATGACAACCCCCCCCCCAGCCCTCAGGACAAAGGTTGTAAGTTATGCCCTGGGGGCATATAAGATTTTTGTTGAAAGTGATTGGAACGCTTGACATTTTTATAGTAAAGATTGATGTGGGTATAATGTATTATTTTTTGTTGTTGTTGTTGTTTAGACCAGGGCACTTCGTATCGAAGGAGTTGTCTTGGGAACTTAGAAAGGGGCTCATTTGATTGAAAATAGAAATGGCTTATGTCCTTTTTAATAGTCGAAAGTGATTTGAGGGCAACTAATCCCCCTTCCACTCCCACCCTCCCTTTTGCCCATTATGTTTAAAAACTAAATCTTGCCTTAAGATTAAATTCAAAATGCACTGTGAAAATGCTAATTCCCAATAAGGCATCTAAGCAGTATCCTAAGAACAACTCAGTGTATTATATTCTAACTTTCCAGGCTGCTTCTGCTCTTGAAGTATAACCAAATCAAAATAGCGTAAGCATATCCAAGTTATCAAAAAAAGTAAACATATTTTTTTGCGAATCGTATCAAGTGTACAATTTCA